>NW_020955784.1:163586-165161 GCF_003031625.1 Empidonax traillii
CTACCTAGTATTTAAGGAAGTATAAAATTTGACAGAAGTGCCTTGGCAGCTTCCCAGGTGACAGCTTCCATTGCCCGTTTGCTGTCAGCCCACGGCATGATCATGTAAAACCTGTTGGCTGGAGGGATGTAAATAACAAGTCTTCTCTCACAACTGCCCCAGGCAAAGGCAGGGCAGGACTCATCCACGCTACAAGCGAGGCCCGGCAGCAGCCCATGGCAGCAAGCCAGGGGAGCCTGCCTCCACTGCACTCAGTCCCGAAATCCTGGCACTTGCCCGCTCAGGTCCCACTTTGCTCTTCCACCTCTCCCCAGGACTGTAAGCAGAGTGTCTACAGTCTTGAATTTTGCTTATGCTGATAAGAAATCTGGAGCCCCTGTCACATGCCCAGTTACTGAGCTTCAGACTACAAATGGTAACTCATTAATCACAGTGCTTTACCCTGAGCATACTACTGAAAGAAAAGGGATCAAATTCTTCTACTGGCTCTGTTTGGGCAGTTGCACAACTTCCAGGAGATTAGGTGAGGGGAGGATCTGGCCCCTAATCTACCAGGAGAGTCACAGTTGCTGTTCAGAGCTCCTCCTCCCAAATCCTCTGAGCTCCCGGGCAGTTTTCCTGTTGCAAATTGCCTTGAAAGTATAAAAAAGAGTAATCTGTTGGGGCAAGCTTGGCTGAATGTTTCATTGTTCCTTTGTTTCTAAACACGTGAAAGCTGATTTACTTCTGCTACTGTCCAGTTAGAGAGGAACAACTGCTTTAAAAAAAAAAAAACAACTGGGAAACACAAGGGAAAACAATTCTGGTTTAAACATGGATGGCCATAAGCCTAAATAGAGCCATGTCCAACCAAGAAGAAAAACTAAATAGACTCATTCCAGCTATCTATAAAGCAAACTGTATGTTTTTAAATCCATAGGAAAATATTGTTTTCAGTGCATGTTCAACAACAGTGGCATTGGTAGCAGGGAGAAAAAGTTTTAATGTTCTGCTGGGGGGAAAATGGCAATGGCATTATCCGTCCTTTTGAGCGAACCATTCTCCAGCTGTGGCAAACAGCCTGGCATGGCCAGGGCACACTTTCATTTCTCCCAAAAGCCGTGTTTCCACTTTCCCCTCCTAGCTGTAGAGTTCAATGCTTGCTCTGAGGACACTGAGTGAGCCTGTTAGAAAAGCACAAGGTATTATTAACGTTGAAATATTCCTGAGTGGTTCTTGTGATTTTTTTTACAATACTACCAAGGATATTAGGGAGCCCCCGGTGGTCCAGGGGAAAAGACACTGCACTATCACTGCAGAGACCCGGGTTCAATTCCCGGTCAGGGACACTCCCCGGGCAGATGGAGCTCGTTAGCCCGTAAGGCAATCCATCTACGTCCTGAGGACCTCGCTGCCACCGTCCAAGCGTGCTTGGCCCCGGCAGATGAACCTCAGGATTAAAGGGTGGGCTCAGTTCCGCGCACACTGTGTCTCACCTAAAAAATCCAATGCGCAGGCTGGAAGGTGTAAAGACCTTCCCCGGTTCTTCGTTCGCAAAGAGACTGGCCATTATTACCAAGGATATTCTAGTGCAAT
>NW_020955784.1:165656-203085 GCF_003031625.1 Empidonax traillii
ATTCTAGTGCAATATTTCTTTCAAGGCAGGACTTGGAGAAGCCAAACACACAATGATAACTGCAAATATATTTTGTCATCCACATAGGGCTTTACTGAAAGTACAAGAATGAGCTCTAATGTCTGCACACTCCTGTGCTTGATTTCTTACTCTTTTTTCCAGAATCCACAAGAAATTTAGCTTGCAGCAAGAGGTAATTTTGGGTTTGCTATGAAAACAGCATAAAAGAATAGTTTGCACCTTAAAATCCTAAATTGTTTGCTAATCTTAACTACCAGAAGATGAGACTAATTTAAGAGAGACCACTTAAAGCACTTTATGACCTAATTACACTTTTGTGTCCTCTGGCTTTAAAGAGGTTTTAAAATGTGAATATACTGCAGTCTATTTTACCTTGCCAGAAAGATGTGTGTCTAAGTACATGTGTAAGGAATGCAATAAACACTGTCTTCTGTTGCAGTAATTTGAAATTTTATGCCATTCTCTCACACCTTCTTTGAAAGGGACTATTGAGGACAGGGCCTAAATGCAATCACCTGCTGTACTTTTGAGATTTGGTGAAGCTTTTATCAAAATTAAGATTTTTGTGACTTTTGTTTTGCTTTCCCTGTTCTTTTAAAACGCACAATTCAAATGCAACCTGCAGAAGGGGTGAATGCTCCTCAGAAAAAGCTTTCTCTCTCCACCTATTTGATGCTAATATCTGCTGGAAAGGACTGGGCAGCAGACAAGCATGCTGTGCTCTTGGTCTGCCTTCCTCTTTTAAAAATGTTAAACAAACTTTTCCCCAAAATATATTCAGTGTATTTGCAAAGGACTTTAAGGATGTTGCCTTCATACATTTAAACAAACCCTGAGTGCAGGTGTAGGTTATATAACATCACCAGCAAATGCATAAGCAGACAAGAACAACAGAAGATAATCTGTTTACCCATTCCAATTGCAAAACCCTCCTGCTGGATGACTCTCTGCTGTCACTTATTGTCTGTGTAATGCTGAGGTAACCTCAGTGCTGTAACTCTGCATTTATAGCAAAGGTGAGAGAACTCAGATTTGGCAGCCTATCTCATGTTGATTTAAAATGCTCTGGACATCCATTACTGTCAGGCAATGGTTTGCATGGCTCTGCACGGTCTTCATAGGTAACACAGCTCTGCTTTGAGGTGTGATATTTTTTAAACAAATACCATATAAGGGCAATGTTGGGGAGCAAAGCATTAGGTCAGCAGCACTGGAAACATGTCTTGCTCTGGAAATCCCTGTGAAGAAAGAGGGGAAGTGCATTTGTGCTTAGAAGATCAGGATGGTTTCTCCAAGTACTGCACGTGATCTAGGAAAAGGGCACCAAACTGGAAGATGAAAGCAAGCATCAGCAGAAATGAGGATATGAGGACATGGCCCATCACAAATTCAGAATATAAGGAGGTGTGGTGCTCTGTTCTGAATTAGCTAAAATCAAATTGCTGATGTGACTATCTGTCTGTCATCTGACACAGGTAAAGACCCCACAAAATATTAATGGATACAATCAGATTTAATGATACAAATTTGAGGTAGCGTGGTAACTCCCATTAAAACTCCTTTGTCTTCTGTCCTTTCTCCTCCCCTCTGTGCTCCTTCCTCTCTCTGTGTTTCTCCTTTCCACCACTCATTCCATCTCAGGCCTTCAGAGGAAGGAAGATCTGCTTTTCTACTGCCAGCTGCACTCTCCCTCTGGCTGCAGGTTGCTACCAGAGCTAAAAGGTGTGAACTTCTGGCAGCCCTGCAGCTTTCCAGAGGTGCTGGCTTTTTTTTTGTGGGTCCTGAGTACACCCAGAAACAGAGGAGCAGGGAGTCTGGGAGTAGGGACACCTTCCCTGGAGATATCTACCTTCTAAACATTAGGTCATGCTCATTACATCCTCTCCAAATTTTTGGTTGCGATATTTAGCGCCCAACAAACCTTTGCTTGGAGAAGATCCCTTTCTGCTTTTGGTCTGAGATCCCTTTTAGTCTGTGATATTCAGAGCAGGCCTACGATGCTCCATCACACAGAGCAGTGTTCTGGCTGCCTAATCTCAAAATGCAACATAACCCTCTGCACCAACCATGACACAACATTTTCTGAGCTTTTCCTCTCTCTGTTTGTGTGTGTCTCTGCCACAGCTTTGTCCACTGAACTAAATTAGAAACATGCATGCAGCTGAATAATCATTCACTTTGTACTAGTGGACAGACCAGCTTGGGTTACGTTGTTGTGGGTATCTTGTACAGAAGAAGTAATAGCTGAGGTCTTCTTCAGGTAACTGGAAGAAGCCTCACTTGATCAAAGTGATTGGAGTAGTCAACATGGATTTATTTATGAAGGGGAAATTGTGCTTATCCAACCTCATAGCCTTCTATAATGAGATAAATGGCTTGACAGATGAGTGGATGTTCTTTTTCTTGACATTAGCCAGGGTTTCAAGACCTGGAACATTCCCATAGACAGGCAGAGAAGTATGGGCACGATAAGTGGAAAATGAAGTGGACAGAAAACTGACTGAATTCCCAGGTTCAGAGGGCTGTGATCAGTAGCACAAAGTCCATCTGGAGGCCAGTTACTAGGGGTGTACCCAAGGGTTGATGCTAAGGACAATATTACTTAACATCTTCGTTAATAACTTGGGTGATGGGGAATGGGACAAACTCAACAAGTTTGTCGATGATACAAAATTGTGAGGAGTAACAGATGCAATTCAGAGGGACTTGGACAGGCTGGAGAAAGGGGCAGAGAAGAATCTCATGGAGATCAGTAAAGAAATATTCAAAGCCCTACACCTGGAGGAGGGAAGAATAATCCCATGCCCCAGTACAGACTAGGGCCCAACCAGCTGGAAAACAAGATTGCAGAAAAAGGCCTTGAGTGTCCTGGTGAACAAGCTGACCATGAGCCAGCAATTATCCCTCATGTCAAAGAAGGCTAATAATATCCTGGGCTGCATTAGACAAAGCATTGACAGCACGTTGAGGGAAGTGACACTTCCCCTCTGCTCAGCACTGGTGAGACCACCTGGCATGTTGTGTCCAGTGCTGGGCTCTCCTGGACAAGAAAGGTATGACCTTACTGGAGTGGGTCCCATGAAGTGTCTGAGAGATGATTAAGGGACAGGAGCATCTGTCATATGAGGAAAGGCAGAGAGAGCTGGGACTGTTCGGACTGGAGAAGAAAAAGCTCAGGGGGCCTCTTGTTGGTGGGTATAAACATCTGATGGGAGGGTATTGAAGAAGGCAGAGCCTCTTCTCAGAGGTGCCCACTGGCACTGAAAGAGGGAATGGGTACATACTCAAGAACAGGAAATTCTATCTGAAATAAGAAAACACTTTTTACTGTGAGGGTGGTAAAACACTGGCATAGATGGCCTGGAGAGATTCTGGAGCCTCCATCTCTGGAGATACTGAAAAGCCACTGGGACATAGTCCTGGGTGGCCTGTTCGAGCTGACCCTGCCTTGAGAAGTGGGGCGCAGGGTAGACTAAATGTCCAGAGGTCTCTTCCAACCCCAACTGTTATGTGCTTCTGTTCTGTAATTTCCAAATTGCTATGCATTTGAGCTGCACTTTCTTTTATCAGGAAAGCAAATCAGTTCCCTCACACTACAGGGAACAGGCGGTAATGTTAGACCCTCTCCACGCATGAGAACATCTGTTTCTGATTTCAGACACAAAGTCAAGATGCAGCTTTCAGATGTTTTACAAGAAATTGAAGACAGTGTGTGTAAAAAGAACATTCGTTATATGAGACTCAAATGATGCTTCATTTTCACAAGGTTGAATTATAAATTTCTGAGGCTTCGCCACTGCCTGGAGCTTCAAGTGCTTGATGGGTCTCCTCATCTGTGAAGGGCTCCTTTGATCCTGTATAGTACGTGATGCACCATCAAGTACTGCTGGATGCAACCACAAAGGCGTAACGCTCCTCTAGTTCTGTAGAGAGTCTGGTAGCAAAACCAAGAAAATATTTTGGTACCTGAAAGTTAAGATGTGATTCTGTGTAATTGGATATAACCTGGTTTTGCCAGTGGAAGTTGCTGGGAGGCACATGTGCTACATCTGTACTAGAAAATAAAGCAGTCCAAGGGGGCTGATGCACCTTAAGGCCAGTTCAGCCTGTATCCATGTGCTGGTTTCAGCTAGGGTAATTTTCTTCACAGTGGCTGGTACGGGGCTGTGTTTAGCATTTGTGCAGAACACAGGGTTGATAATATAGAGATGTTTTTGTTGTTGCTGAGCAGGGCTTACACAGAGACAAGGCCTTTTCTACTTTTTGTACTGCCACACTAGCAAGAGAGATTAAGGGTACATGGGAGGATGGGAGGAGATATGGCCAGGACAGGTGACCCAAACTGATCAAAGGCATATTCCATACCATATGACATCACGCTCAGTATATAAAGTGGGGGGAAGAAGGAGGAAGAGGGGGACATTTGAAGAGATGATGTTTGTCTTCCCAAGTAATGGTTGTATGTGATGGGGCCCTGCTCTCCTGGAGATGGCTGAACTCCTGCCTGCACATGGGAAGCAGTGAATTAGTTCCATGTTTTGCTTGTGTGTGTGGCTTTTCCTTTCCCTATTAAACTGTCTTTATCTTAACCCATGACTTTTCTAGCTTTTACCCTTCCAGTTCTCTCCCCCATCCCACTGGTGGGGGAGTGAGCAAGTAGCTGTGTGGGACTTAGTTGCTGACTGGGGTTAAACCACAATACCATACAGCTAAATGCTACCCCCTTCTGAGCAGTGTGGCTGCATCCTGCCTGCCTGTGAGACTCTTGGGCCAAGTCTGCAGAGTGCAGGGCAGGTCAGGCTAGGACAGTGCAGGGAATAAGATAACTATATGTTTTTTGTGCGTATATGGTCAGCCAGGATGGTTCACTTTCCTTGGACTGTATCAAATGTTTTCCACCTAATGGTACAGCTAGGTATCTATTCCATGGTTCCAAGCAACCAGTAATTCTGTCAAAGTGGCTAGTTAATATTAACAAGCTGTTAAAGCAGTGTTGCCCAAGATGTGGCCTGTACCCATTAATTAAGTTATAAGGTATGATCGGGAAGGTAGTTGGGGCATGAGAAAGAGCAAGGAGAGAGAGATTAATACATTACTTGAGTAGTTAGGGAGAAGGATATGAATGACTCAGTTCACCTAGAGCAGGAACATGGAGCAAAACAGTTGAAAATGCTGCAGCATAGCGAAGTCAATAGGGAACACTGAGGCTTTCCTTTTATCCTGCTTAGTCAAGGCTGTTAGAGAGGTAGTTGGTAGTCCTGTGAGAGCCCTGAGTCAAACCAAGAGGCAAAGCACCTACCTGTTCTTTGTGGCTGCTGTGAGGGCTGGGCAGGCTTCACCCTGCTGTGGAGGAACAGAGTAACACCGCTGCACCTGGTTTAGCTGTCTCCTGTGCAGTGCCAGTGTGTTTGGAGGGCTCACCCAGAAAGCTGAAGACTAATTCAGTTGCATGCTCCACCATTAACAGCCACAACAGAGGAGCCACCAGGCATGGGCAATGCTCCCACCAGAGAAGGGCATGTGCAGGGAGTGGATGTGCCTGTGTTTGTGGATTTCCTTGGACAGAAATGGCACCCAGACAATGGTAACCAGAACTCTGAATATTAAACCGGATAGTAACAATAATAATAATGACAATGATGATGCCACTATGCTAGCTACTGTAGCCACATCTTTTCCATTAATTTGACTGATCACCTGGAAAGCCCTTTCATATTTTGCAATGATAAATTCTGCAATTTAATTATATGATTTAATTACATGTACCCCTATCATGCTTACCCACCAGGCACCTATTTTCCAGGACAACAATTTTTTAACTTACTTTGTCTCCCTTATTATGAAAGACCTTCTATTTTTCTGAAAATTCCCCTTTGGCCTTGTCCATTGCTTTCTCTGTTTCATGTGCTTTAAGATTAGGCAGGAAGAAGTGAAGATACAATAGTGAAGATGTCAGCACAATGCGTATTCATACATAGGTTTACAAATACCTTCTATTTTGTTTTCTGTGATATCAAAGTCCAATAAAGAGGATGGAGAATTTCCATCCTGTCCTCTCTCTCCACCAGAAACCCTTTAAAAACTATGTTAAGGAATTAGTAAAAACTATGTTAAAGAATTAGGTACTTTGTGTGGAGATTATGTGGACTTGAACCCTCAGAGGCAGCAGTGCATCTGACCTTCCATTTTTTAGAAGTGCCCTAAACACAGGGGTCTAATAAGAACTTTGAAGCTAAGCCCTTCTCAAAAACCAGAAAGTGACTACTATTGCAATTTGTGGATTACCTGTTGCTTTCCTTCCAAACTGAGTCCCTCTGGGAATTGGGCATTGCTGTTTTGGGCAGCGACTGGACCTACATAGTTCTCTTGGTGCTCTCCTTTGTCTGGAGAACTGTGTGCTGAGATGCCTGGCAAACTTGGAGGTCAAATGTGAGATGAGTCTTAAGCTCAGATCCTTGTAGAGGACAAGAAATGAGCAAGGGTCTGATGGCTCAACCCATCTTGGAAAAAAAAGTCAACATAAACAGACTTTTATCACTCCTGATCTAGGTAAAAAAATTGCTGTAAGCCTGCAAAAGCCCAAGTCCACGTTAAGATCACTGCCACAAGCAACGTGAAGCTTCACCTGCTGTCCCCTAGCTGCAGGACACAGCCATCAGCACAGTGCTGCATAACCCAGCTGCTTCCCAGCCTCACCATGAGATCCTCCCTCTTCTCAGCACCAAGTCTGGATATTTCAACTGAGGCCATTTCCATTTTACCTCAGAAATGCTTCTTTTTTTGTTTGGTTGTTTCTATCTGCCACACAGAAAGAATCAGAGGGAGGATGGAAATTCTAGCTTTTCTTGGGAAGAAGGAATTTGCTACGTTTTTCTAGCCTGGAAAAGAGTTGCCAGTTGCATACCCAAAACCGGTTCCACTGTAGCCAGACCCAGAGAAGTTCCTACCTGCCTTGCTTCATGCCGAAGAAATGAGCTAAGAATATGAAAGCATTCCTTGACAATCACTTAACAATGTCTAAATTGGAAGGAGTGGCTTTTTTTTTTTTTTAATTTTCTTTTAAAGATAAAATTTTGCAAAGACAAAAAGGCCTTCTAGCCCAAATCACACGCCAGCCTTACATCCCTTGAACCATCAGGCTTCCCAGACACTGCCAAACTCTCCCTATTGTCTTCAACTTCCCTGGCTTTCTTCTCTTCTGCCCACTCTTGGGTTGCCTCCTGATTATCTCCTCAATTTATCAGATGGGTTAACCCTTTGGTGGGTTATTCTCATCTTCTCACCACACCTACATGTCCTGCAGGTCTCCATTTCAGCTGTCTATTCTCCTGTCTCTGAATAAAAGCAGAATTTCCTTTGCTTGCCTCCTTACAGACAATTTACAGCTTACTCACTCTTTAGGCCAGAGCAGTCTTCTTCTGCACACACTGAAATCTGAGCTGCTGGATAAACTGAGTTTGGACAAACTGGAGCTCTTCAGCACCTCCCTCTTTTCCTTCTCTCTCTCTCTCTCTTTTTTTTTTTTTTTTTTTTTTTTTTTTTTTTTTTTTTTTTTTTTTTTTTTTTTTTTTTTTTTTTTTTTTTTTTTTTTTTTTTTTTTTTTTTTTTTTTTTTTTTTTTTTTTTTTTTTTTTTTTTTTTTTTTTTTTTTTTTTTTTTTTTTTTTTTTTTTTTTTTTTTTGTGTCTGCCTTCACAAGTTTTTTGTGTCTCTTCCACAGCTTTGCATCCTATGGGTGCAGGGCTGCTCACATGGAGATGCAGAGGGGCAGGCAGGTCAACAGGGTAAAATCAGGTGGTAGAGTTTATGCAGGAGCAAAAGAAGTAGCCGGACAGGAGACTCAACCATGGAGATGTGCTACCTGGGGAGAGGAGCAGGGAGGCAGGGTGTTGTCCTGAAGAAGAAGGTAAAGCTGGCAAAGAGGGAAATAGTAATGAAATTAGCCTTTTTCCCTGGAAACCATCTTTGCAGTTTCTCCCAACTAGGTTTAGCTTTGCTTCTTGGAGCAGGCAGAGCTCATGGGAGCACTAGGACAAAGGAGCTGGGATATGATGGGTACCTGTTATTGAGATTTTTCTTCTATTCCTATCCCCACAGAAATCATCAGGGAAGTCACAGAACTGGGAACTTGGTGTTATGTCAGTGTTTCCTGCTCCACTGAAAATATTTTTGAAAGTAGCTGCTAAATAAGCAGCTCCTATTGTGGGGCCTGTCATAGCAGCTGATCTCCAACTGGAGATATGCCATGAAGACACAGCACTAGTATTTATTGATTTCAGGACTGTCTCTAATGTCCTCTGGGAGGTACACGCCACCTGTGGTGTCCCAGGACACGGTCCATGACAATGTCTTTTCATGACAGGTACCAGAGAAACACAAATCTGGCTGATTTTGAGCCAGTGGGCTCCAACAGTAAAAGTTGTTTACAAGGAAGTAGCTAGTACAGACCCAGTTTATATACCCTTTGTATTTGTTGATGATAAAAGATAGGAAATGGGTGTACATAGGCTGTCACTATCTCATCCCTCTCAAACTCTGGGCACAGCTGAGGAAAAGTTGTAAAGAGAGAGCAGTTCTGTGACAAAATCTATAATAATACTTTTCACTTCAACTGCAGTGAGAGCATCAGACTCACCACATCACATCATGCTGTGGACACGTCTAGAACAGCATCTGTTTGCTGTACCTCAGCTCTGTGGTGTTGTAGCATGTCACTGCAACAGCAAACTTGGCACCAAATCTTTCACATTACAAAGCTCTGTTGGCTGCATCAAGACAAAAGGGAGATAAAACCTCCCTTTCAGGGTGGGAAGCAGAGCTAGAAAGAGAAAACTGTTCCGCTGACATCCTGACCGCTGATGTGCCTGGCAGATGATCCCCTCTGGACAGCATGGTCCTGGAGGATGTGTTCTGGAGCTGTTCTCCTCTGGAGAACAGCTTGCTGTGGTATATCTTGAAAACCAGTACAGAGCTTTGTACAAACTTACAAGCACAGAAGGCACACAGTGAGAAACATGGCAGCCTGCAAAGCTTTTCCCTGGATACTCTTGTTGCACAGTTGGAATCCTCTGAGTTTCTTCTGTTTCTTCCTTTCTGTTCTGTAGATTTCGCTTTTCCAAGGTAGGATAAGAAATGCTTTGTCCTAGCACTGGGTTGGGACTCAGGGCTTTACACGCTTTATCAGCTCAAGGCAAGGCCAAACATGCCACGTTGCTGGAAGCCAGAGTCACAGCTGGAGGAACTGAAGTGGGTGCATGTCTGCCTTCTCCCCTCCTGGCCATGCACCTCTTTGCACCCCTGTGGCCTGAGTGGGAATGGTCAGGCACTGATGACACCACATGTGTTGGGATGACTGGGAAGTGGAAAGTCAGCGACACGTGGGCACTCCCTTCTGAGCTCTGCTTTTCTCATGTGCCTCTGGAAATGGCTGAATCCCTGCCCCTGCAGAAGTTTTGGGATGTGTGCCAGTCGGTCTGCACCGCGAATAAAGGGAAAAAGACAAAAATCTGAAATATGCTGATTTGTGCCACTCTCTGTGGAGGCCTGGGCAGATGTTTTTAAAACAGTGAAGTTTATTGCTAGAACTGATTATTTTAAGAGCAAGAGCTAACTCTATTTAAAAGGGGGATTCTCCTCCTCACCTCACATGATTGTTTAGAAGGTGTCATGTCCAGAAGCACTGGTATATTAAACACTTTAATTTGGACTGTGGTAGTTTCGCTCTCAGCAGAGTAATTGTATGGCTGAAACAAATGTTGGAAAGGGACAGTCTGGTTCTGTTCTCAAGCCTGTGCCACAGAGTGCCTTTAAGCACACACAGAGGGTCTACCCTGCTTGTAGGGCACCTACACAGCACGTCTGCCTGGAGGTCTCCCGCTTAGGGTGACCCTCGGGCAGCCTCATCACTGACTTCGGCTTCCCTTCACGCCTTCCCGATGGGAATGCAGCAGGCAAGGGTTGCGGGGTCACAGTGGCTGCTCCACTGAGTGACCCCACAGGGACACCAGGACGTGAGGAGTTTGCACTGGCTGCACTGCTTGAGGATAAGCCCATGAGTAGCAACTCGGGCATAAATCCACAGAGGATTTTGAAGTGGAATACCGCTGTGGATCTGGCTCTTTTTTCCCCTTTATTCCCCTGAGAACAGCTATTTTCTCTTCCAGCTCACTGCACTGCCTCTTACCTTAGGAGGACACCTAGGGCTGGCCCCGGGCTTAGCAATGAGCTTCGTCCAACCTCATCCCCACACTATGAGCACACCCCAGCGAGAACGAGAACCCTGCCTGGTTTTCTGCTCTCTGTGCCGAGGTTATTTCACTTTGCTGGCGATGTTCACACCGCTGAAGCTCGGGGATCAATCACATCGCAGTTCATATTACATCGCTCTGTTTCATCCTGTCGGGTGAGAAACAGGCAGAAATGGTTTGTGATCAGTGGTCCAGTTTGTGCCCAGCCACATCTCCTGCTCTCCACAGTCTGGGGCGGGGTCTGGAGAGCTGGCTGCTGGCTTGGCCTGTCTCCAGTAACATACCATGCCATCCTCTGTCCTACTGCTCTGTAATATCAGATGCCCTGCAGCTGATAACAGAGGGATGAGTAATGCACAGGAATGCTGCACGGTGGGATGAAGGGTAGGAAATGTGGTGGTGGCAAGCCTTGCTTCTCCTCAGCAGAGAGGTTTTGTTTTTTTCTGGAAGGCTTTCCTGTTTTTCATTAGGCAGCCGAGTGACGGTCTCTGGGCAAGGAGTCCTAATCTCTTACACTGCCAAGAAAAACACGGCAAGTTCTTGGCCTCTGAATGCCCATGTTGTGAGTAAGCTGGCAAGGATAAGATGTCCAGCTCTGTCTGTGCATGCACGGATGGGAACAGACGGGAAGGCACATAGTCCAACATAGAAAATGGTTGAAGGGAAAGAAAAAAACGAACTGAAAAGTTTTGGAGAACTTGAGGTCATCTTGGCACAGATGCTTCCCTAGTGCAAATCAAAGAGCAGGGAGAAAATGGAACGTCTCAGAGATGGCTTCTCTCCTTCCTTCTTTCCTCCTCGCTGTCCCCAGCCACCTCTTCTGAACATGACCTGCCAGAACAACACACAGCAAGCAACTCCTTGCTGCCACAGACTGGCTGTAGTCAGATAACAAGGCACCCTTTCAGATCTTCCATCAAAATCTGTACTATCATCCTGTACTATCAGAAAAAAATCTGCTTACATTTGATCTAATTGCATTGAGTAGGAGCTTGGACTTTTTCCAGAGTAAGAACAGTTGTTGCTTAAATATTTTATAAGCTAGCATTTTTCCAGCCAGAGCACAAACACTTAGAAGTCAATGATGAGGAACCATCATGCACCAGCACTATTTTTGAGCACAGTGTGTCTCTGGGTATTACCTTCACTTTCCTTCACTGGGAAGTGAAGGAAAATTTACTTTTTACCTTCTCACTATCAGCATGATTTTAGATTTCCTTTTGGGCCATCTCACAGGGGTAGTTTTTTTGAGTAACTTTGAGATACACAACTCAATGTAAGGGCTAAATTAACAGATTGTTTTCTAAGACTGAGAAAGTATAGCCATTTCTTGCTTAACATAAACCACATTATATCACACAGCAATTTGTAGCTAGCATCTGTGGACAGTTACACTTTTCTTCTGGAAAGACATTGGGTTGTTCAAAGGGAGATGAGATGCTGCCAATCCCATCCCAAGTCCTTGCAGCAGGGATGGCAGGGTGAGTGGTGCAGCAGCAGGACCCTTCAGCTGCAGGGCGCTCCGTGGGGCTGCTGCCAGCACCTGGAACCTGCCAGTGGCCCCAGCCACGTGTGGTGCTAGAGGAGACCTCATTATTTCTGTTCAGCACAATGGTATCTCAGCAAGAAGGACCCAGAAACACCCCAAGGGGAGTGTGGCTCAGCAGTGCTGCCTGCAGCTCTGCAAGGTTCATCTTCAGGGCTACCCAGCTTACAGCCTTCTCACTCCCCTAGTTTACACAACCTAGCTGGGATGGAGGAAATCAAATAAATCAGCGGTATTTTCAGGAAACAATTTCTAATATAATTTTTCCATATAATTTGGAATAAATATTTGATAAAGTCCTACCAGAAACCAAGTGGGCTTCTGTCTTGTTCCAGTGAATAGTGCATTGGGTTTGCATGGCAAGGTTTTTGTATAAGGGGTGGCTTCTGTGAGAAGCTGCTAGAAGCTTCCCCCATGTGTGACAGAGCCAATACCAGGTGGCTCCAAGATGGACACACTGCTGGCTGTAAAGTAAGATACCCAGAAAGTAATAAAGTAAGGTATCTCCAGAAATGCCAAGGCAGTGGAAAGAATTCAAAAGTTTATTTAGAAGGCCAGAACTCGAGAAACTAACAAATACCTCACAGTGCTGTTAAACACTGGGCCCCAGGGAGAAAAAGGCAAGTTCCTGCCCTCTCCAGGGCCTTTAGTATCCTCTCTGTATCCTCCCCCATCTTCCAAGGCCTCTGTGCATGTCTGTTAGGGTTATCTGTCTCCGGCGCAGCAGAGATAACACAGCTCTCTCTGCAACCCCCTCTGCACTGCAGAAGGGAAAAAAACCAACATATAACCCTCTCGAGAAGGCACTTGGCAGGCTTCCTAAGCAAAAACAATTTTCTAGCTTTACCGTTAAAAATTCTTCTGAAAGCACAACTACTCCCTAAACTGGCCACGGCTGAGCCCATCAGCAGTGGTGGTAGCACCTCTGGGATAAACATATTTAAGAAGGGAAAAAACTGCGCAATAGCACTGCAGCCAGAAGAGAGGAGTGAGAACACGGGAGAGACACAGCTCTGCAGGCACCAAGGTCAGAGGAGGGGGAAGAGGTGCCCCAGGTGTGGAAGTAGATCGTTCCCTGCAGTTTGTGGTGAAGACCATGGTGAGGCAGCCTGTCCCCCTGCAGCCCATGGAGCTCCACAGTGGAGCAGATACCCACATGCAGCTCCTGGAGGACCCCACTGAAGCAGATGGATGTTCAAAGGAGGCTGTGATACCATAGGAAGCTCACACTGGAGCAGGCTCCTGGCAGGACATGTGGCTCCACAGGGGATCCACGGTGGAGCCCTCGGTTTTAAAATTTAGTTTTTATTTCTATTACACTACTCTGCTTTGATTGGTAATAAGTTATTTTTTAATATACTGCTACATACAGGCCCATCCGTTGGGGGGTACCACTGGCTTCCTAGTACCTACCCAAGTTCTTTGGAGCTCTACTGGCATTCTTAATGTTGTTCTACAGCTCAGAACCCCAGAGACAAACTAAGAAATTGCCCGAGAGGAGGTGATGTAAGTTCACTGAGGCACAGCAGTGCATTTATATTGCATACAACTATATGTAGCAGAAAAGGAGGGAGGTTTGGGAACAGAAGCTTGGGACACTGCACTTTGCTTTTAATGCAAACATCGTAATTCACAGTAAACTTCAAGACCCTGGGGAAGAGCACAGTAGAGCAGAAGTTTGTGTGGTTTATCCCCAGTGGCAGGGAGAGGTGTGAGTTCTGCTGCTGCTGCCACTCCACGGCTCTGCTCAATGGCTGCAGGAACCGCCACCAGGAGGCACCAAGGAAAGCACCCACGCACCCACCCCAGGCTGATCTCGACACTGGCCCACAGCCACCACAAAAAGCTACGCGGTGGCACTCACAAGGATTTGAGTTTCACTGAGCTGTTTTACCCAATTTTTGTGGCCTTCAAAGGAAGGTACAGATAACACTTCTAATTTTTCCCAAATGAAGTGCTGGAAAAAAGCCCTGTTGCTGTCGTAGCTATGTACAGGGAGCACTGCATGAGTGGGGAGAAGAGACTGGATCAGAACCAGAGAAATACTCAGTTTGGATGCTCTCACTGGGGATTACTGCCCTAAATTCACCAGCTACAGCACTGGAGCTCTAGCTCTGTATAAGCTTTAAGCAACTATGGCTCTCATTGCAGCCAGTCCCATCCAACACCAAATTCTTGCACTGCCTTTGCCAGAGTAAGCCCATGGTTCCAGCATGTTTTCAGAAAAAACCCAAAATTTTCAGGAGGGTTTGCATAGGGATTTTCACTTATTTAGTACTGCATAACCTTAACAGAGCTATTTAATTTCTCTTTGCCTCATTGCCCCTTATTCTTCCCTGGTTTCTTCTGCAGAATTCAGAAAGCACTTTGATGTCTCATGATGTTGTGTTTTGGTTATTTTATGCCAATACAATATTTTGATTATATGATGTTTTACATAAGAAAAAGCTAAGGACCACTTTCCCCTCACCTGAGGAGTGGGAGATGCAGGAGGTGGCTGTCGTGGGAGCTACCAGTGTTCTTTCCCACCTGACCTGTATAAGTCAAAGACACCATAAATCAGTTCCTACTTTGCAGCTCATTGAATTCTGATAAGAGGAAATGTAAAGCATATAAAACATAGTCAGAGGGGGAAAACCCAATACCCCACCCTCTTGCTCACGGTGATGCTATGCAGGCTGTAGGAGAGCAATTGGGGGAACTGGGAAGAGACCTAGCTGTGGAGGTCAGCTGACTCCTGGCCTTCTCTTCCCTTCCCTTGCCTTGCCTTCCCTTCCATGTCCTTCCCTTCCCTGGCCTTGCTTTGCCTTGCCTTCCCTTCCAACAGCTTGTATGGTGCTCTGCTTCCCATTTGTTGCTAAAACAGTGTCAGTGACCCACCGGGGCTGGGGCTGTTGCTGAGCAGGGCTTGCACAGTGGCAGGGCCATCGCTGTTTCCTACTCTGTCCCTGGCTCTTGGAAAAGAATTGCAGAAATCCTTTCCTGCTGAAACCCAGCTCACACTATCTAGATAAATGCTGCAATAACCTCAGCTGTCACAGCTCCCGTGACCAACTTCCTGTGCAGGAGGAAGACACCACCTAGCAGGATCTGCCTCTCCAATTCGCTGCAAAACACATCAGTGCAGCAAATATAATCCATTTAAAAACAGTAAACAAAGTAACTGCAAACAAGAAACTTTTAAGTGCAACTAGTTTCAGAGGTCAGGTTGCTTTTATGGGACCAAAGTATTGTATGAAGCTCTTGCTGCACCACTTCCAGAAGGGCAAGCTGCTTGCAGAGCTCAGTGCACACACAGAAGGAGCTATGTTTCAAGGATTTAGGCCATAATAAAAGCATGGCTAAAATAATCCAGAAATAAATACACTTGTATAGGCAAGTACTCTGACTCTAGAGAAAACTGGCATCAGAGTACTGTTTATAGCATCAAGACCTCTGGAAATCACAACAGGATTTAGCTGAAAACTGATGGGAAGGCATGAAACTATATTACTGGGGCTGAACTGGGGCCAACACATCAGCAATCAGAGGAAGTGCCATTACAGATACACTCCTAAGTATTTGGATAAGGAATCAATCACAGTTCACCTCAGCTACCTGATACTTCTTCCCCTCCCTTTTTACTCAGGTGACTGTTGGAAAGGTCATTAATCCCATGAAAGCACTTGATGACTGCAGGACCAAAAATCCCAAATTCATAGCTCAAGGGAGTTTCTCATGTTCTCTGCAAAAGGTCAGCCAGAGCTTGAGGCTTGCCCTAGAGTTTGCTTCCCCACCTCAGAGTGGGTGCAGATACCACAGAGCCACCTATAAGGTGTATTCAAAACCAGTAGCAAAATTTGCCTCCCCTCCCTGCAGCAACTCTGGTTTGCCCTCGTGAGAGCCCTCACTGTGCCACACTGTAAAAAACAGGCTGGAGCATATATCTTAACTCTTCATCTCGTGAATGTAAACTGCGTAGATACTGCAACCATGTATGCTTCAACAAACAGCAGCAGCTCTGTGCTTGATGCCTCTCATCCCTTCTGAAAATATGCATACAAGAAGTCATGAGGGAAACTTCAAGCCACAACTTTTAGGGCATCATGACAAAATATTCTCTCACAGGACACACAGAAACCAAAAGGGTAATTTAATATCAGCTGAAAGGGAATAAGGACAGGTTTTGATGCAGCACCAGCGGGAAAGCACTCTATTTTTAGGGGTCTTCCAAGCACAGCGGCTCATGCTGTGTAATCAGCCAGATGCTACCTTGACAAAGGGCAAGGACTTCTCTGTTGCAGGGGTGGGCAGATCATTTGCCATTAATCCTGAGAAGGTCCATGGTGAAGAAAGTGAGTCTGGATGAATTGTACTTGCCAGGAATACAGCTCCACCTTTTTTGAATCTGAAAATGTGGGCTCAAGTCATGCAAGTGACTAACAACATACTGCAAATTTTATTTTTATTTCCTTATTACAGAAACTAAATCAGTATATACCTACATCTTAAGTAAAACAAATTCACCACTGCAGAAAAAGAGCATTCTTTTTATTCTCTAAAGAACACCTGTGAACACAGAACAAAGTCTAATTCAGTACATAAAAGCTTCTTCTTAGTGCACCTCTTCATTGCAGTTTCTCCATTAGTTCTTTTAAAAAAATCATTACACCCCAGGTATTTATATATGCTTGCATTGAGCTTTGCATCGTCTACCCATAATGCAATTCACATCTAGAAGTCAGTTAACAAGCTAAATCAAAAAGGCCCCTTTAAGTTTGCTTTATTTACAGTTGCAATGGCTAAATTTTAAATACTTTACAGTCACTCCCAGCACCTGCTCCAAATTCAAACGATTAGTGCATTCCGAAATTTCTCTTTCTAACTATTTTCTAGAGGGGATTAAGTTTGTCCAAAACTACAGCTATGTAGGTACCCTCAGCTGCCAATATAATGTACCTTTTAGGAAACCAACATGCTGACAAAAATATTTATAGTAATGAATGACAAAACAAGAAACTCATCCTTTAGGAAGAACGGACATGAGTTTGGTTTTGTGCTGCAGTCACTGTCGACTGTGGGAACATCAGCAATGTGGGAGAAGCAAGAATCAAGGAATGCTGAAGTCCAGAGTGATGGTATCTCTTAGTGAAAAGAGCTTTATGCTCAGATCTCATTTCCTCCTCTATTTCACCACATCTCCCATTACTACTTTTTTGTTAAACCATTGGGCAAATTTCTGAACTGCGATAACACATAGATTTATTTCAGAGCGGAAGAAAATAATGATGCATCTGCAGGCAGGCTGACTTGCATTATCTGAATAAAGACAGATCTGTTCCTCTGAGTTTTACAGTTTAAAAGTAGATGCAGGTCTTGTGGCAACTGAGAAACTGCTGTAAAGATTAACAATTAGGATGCACACGCATTTATCTGTTCTTACATACTTTCAAAAGCCGAATGAAAGGAAGAATTTTCTGTGATTCAGGTAGATCCAGAAGAATTGTTTTTTCTTACACAATAAGGTAAATTACTTAGCACATTCCAGGTTAAAAAAATTACAGTAAACATTCAGTAACTGGAATGCATATAATATACAAGTACCATTACATTTACAAAGCTGTTCAGGGCGATTTTTCTTTCTAGAATAAGCATAAAAAAGTTACAAGCTAATTCACAATAACTTTAGTTACAATGTTATTAAAATACATTGATGTTAATCATAAAAATATTTTACTATTTACATGTATATTGTATAAACCTTAGCAATAAGAATATGTCTATTTCAGGATGTCTTAAACGAATATTTAGGCAGATCGGCCCATATTATAGTGCAGTAACCCTGTTTTGGTCTTCACACCACGAACTGTACCAGATTCACAGCATCTTTGCTAATGCTTTGCTAAAAGGCTTAAACTTTTTTTTTTATTTAAGAAGCATTCATTCATTACAAAGAGTCAGTTTTGTTTCCACTTTGTTTCTTATTAAATCCCACCCCCAACAGTTCAGGACACTCTGCCTGGCCTTGTGCGATTTGGTTGCATTTCCAAATAAGGCTGTAATTCATTTCATCAGTTATCACACTATCTTGCTTGTAGGCTGGATGCTGTGCGATAAATTCCCTCATCCATCGAGCAACTGTCATTAATTCTCCTGTGGGCAAGGGGAAGTCAAATGTCACAGTTTATATATCTAATGTCCTAATATAATATAAATATATGTATATTATATATAATATAATGTCCTAATATAATAATATCTATCTAATGTCCTAAACATTTCATTTAACAAAGAATCTGGCTGAGATGAACCAACAGACACCTCTACACAACAATATACTACAAAATAATTTTGTAGTTCATCCATCCAGGTTGGCTGCTAGTTTTGATCTGTCTACCTTTGCTTACTATTCTTTCGCCCTCTGGCAGCTTCTCTAGCAAAAAATAGGCAAGTTCCCAATTTTACCAACTTCTGGTTTGTACACACTGCCTCTGCTTCACTACACAGTTCTTGAGGTGATCAGCAAGTGCCTAAGGCTCCCCAGCACTTCTATACAGGGTCACTGAAGAGCACACACCACTTGCAGAAGAACTGACATTCCTACAAAGTAGCAGCTGGAGGCCAGATGGACACCAGTGTTCAGGCTGCTAAATCTTGCTCCTGAATGCAGCATATGCAGGCAAAGCTTAACTACTACAAATTTAAGGTAACTGACAGCAAGACATTAAGATAGGCTGATGGGATGCTCGAAAAGCCTAGCAAAACTTTCATGGCTAGCTACTGGAACATCAGTTTCCTCATGAGAATGCAAAGAGTCAAGGGCTTCTACCACAGAAGTCTTCAGTTTAAGAATATTATAAAAAGCAAGAGGAATCAAGTTAGAGAAAGCACGGAGGAACACACAAATAAAAAGTAAAAAGCATCAAAGACTGTTTAAAAATATGCTAGCAGTGGTTTTGAACAGAGGTAAATGAACACAAATCATAAAAATTGCAAAAAATACAGGAAAGAAAAGCAGAATAATAAAGGTTATTAGAAATAAAAACGTCCTTCAAAAAACGGAAGTCATATTTTAAAGAATGAAGCCAGAATTTACACTTCTATAGAAGGAGAAGGCAGAAAAAAAACAAGACCCAAGAAATGATTTTATTGAAGACCCTAAACACTCGCAGGAAAACTTTCTCATACCAACGAGAAGCAGCAGGCCTGCAAGAAAAGCAGTGGAACCAGGAGATGAGCAGAGCGAGGCATACAAAAAAGACACATTCCTGGACTGAAAGCCGTACAGGCTGTCTGTCTGTGCAGGAGGAGCCGGGAGCAGTCGAGTGCACAACACAGACACCTAGTGGCCAGGCAGCCCAGGCACTCCCCATCCTTGTCACCGTGTAAACCTGCAGCACAGCCTGGGGCTCTCCAAGAACATACAGGGATAAGGCACCACAGACTGACAAAAGGTGTGAGACAACTTCCAAGCAAGAAGAGACAAGACAAAGGGAACTGCAAGCTCAGAAGCAACTGAAGTTGTTCCAGAAGTACTGGAAAAGTCTGTACAGTTATGAATGTTGATGAGAATTGAATAGAAAAACATGCTCGTACAACACAGGAACTAGAAGTCATATCATGGAGTAACTGGGAAGAGTATTTAAACTAAACACTCAAAACTACAGGAACTACTTTTTTTAAGTGCATATAATAGAACTGTGGCATTTCTTATTGTATGACTTTATGGGAACCAAAAGCGTAACTACTTCAAGAAGGGCAAGGCAAAGAGCATGGAAATCACATTTGTGAATGCTCATCAAGCACTGTGACTATTGCACCAGCGTCAGCCGAGACAGCTCCCATGCTGCAGGCAGCAGGGAGCCAGGAGAGCACACCAGGACAAGGATTGCTTGATATTGCTATCTCAATACTGTTCTCATTAATATTTGGTGGTGGTCAGCACCTTCTGCCTGCCTACCAAATCCATGGTCTCATGGTGTGGTGGCAGTCACACACCACCTAGACAGGGACCAGGAGGGCAATAGCCAGCTGCGCTGCAAGGGAGGATGTAACTGAAGCTCGGATGGATGATATCAGGGCAAGGTTACAGCCACAGCAGCTAAGGTGTCAGTGTTTAACTGACGAGTGCTGTGTTCACCATTTGAGGACAGAAATCAGAAAAATGGCCACTCTTTGTGGACTTGACAAGCTAGACAGGCTGCAGATCAGGAATATTTAAGATTGAGAGTAAACTGGAATAATCTAAAGCTACAGATCAGGAATATTTAAGATTGAGAGTAAACTGGAATAATCTAAAGCTCACAACTGAGAAACATCATGGCACAGGAATGCAATATTTAAGTTTAAAATTGGGGGGGGGAAGTCTTGAATTACAAGACTAAAATTATCTAGTTAAATTTACTGCAAGGCAGGTGTTCACGGGATTTGCACAGAAAAAGTTAAAAAACTGCTAAAGTCTGTGCTAAATGCCCAGTTCTGAATTGAAGTTTAGCCTTCATCTTTTACTCATTATACTGCTGCACTTTAAGAAGAAAAATAAAGAGCCTTTATACCACCTGCCTTCAAAAACACTGCAACATGGGAAAGACAGTGGAAGAGCCTGGTTTGCTCTGTGTTGAAGGAGTTTTGCTACTTACAGAAGGGGTTTCTTATCAGGGAGCTAAAGCCTATGTCCTACGCTCTAGCACAGCTGAGTTTAGACTTATGAATGCTTTGGAGCAGCATGCTTTGCAGTCACACCAGTAACACTGAGCAGGCTACCAGACCCAGCCTCACTCTTACACCTCCCAAGGGACAGAGAAAAGTGAATTAATGTATGTACAAACTACTACAAAGTGGACAATACACTGGCAAAAGCAGCCGTAAGTGGTGCTGAAAAGAGAGATCTTGGAGTGGACAAACACTACCCTCTAAAACGTAATTGTTACTTTATTGGTTACTAATTTAAGTTCTAAAATGGATCACTAAACATTAATAATCAAAATTAAACAGGATCAGATTAAAGGCAGAGAACACACTCCAGTCCTTTGCTTTTATGATTCAACACTTAAACCAGACAGCCACCACTGCCATCAGTTTTACCTAACTGAAAGTAGGAAAATGCCAGGAAAATCATTGTCCAGAAATGTCAAACATACCAGAGGCTCTCTTTTTTATTAGCTTCAGGTAGTTTAGGATGGTGCACCTTGTGTCCACATCCACTTCCATGTTTTCAAGATAGGAATTCAAAACTGGGATCAAACCAGGAAAGACTCCTTCCTGTGTAAGAGAACAGAATCAGCATAAAACACACTCAGTCCTGGTTTCTGGAAGGGTAGAATAGAGTGTATTCCAGGTAGAAGAGGCTATGACCTTTCCATTGATAATTGTATCAATGCTCATCAAGGTGTACTCTTCTGTGTTGGTGCCTGTCCCATTCTGTGCAGAGCCACAGCCATCCACAACAGCATTTCCTCCTTCATGGGTGACAAAGGGAAAGGAAGAAATGGTTAGAAGGCAACAGATGCACTTAACACTGACAACAGTGTTTGTCAGGTTGCTCGTTGTGATACCTTTGCATATGTCTTTCCTGAAGTAAAACATTCCCTGTCGGACAGCATCTCTTTTCTGGGCCACTTTCATGTTTTCATCCACCTGGCAAAAGAAGTATTTCAGAGATGAGTGACATTTTAGAGCAGTAGGATACTCCCAAACTCTCACATTTGGGTTTCCTAAGTTGAAACATCTACTATGTTTCTTATTATTTCATCACACAGGTCAAGCTGTGGAGATAAGTTTGATTTCATTCAGTGTCCAGTACAAACCCACAAACAGATGTTTTGTGAAACTGGGTCTCCAGCAGAAAAGGTAATGGTTTCCTGTTAGGACATTCTATGCTAATTTAAGTTCGGATGAAAACACAGGAACATTTGTGATTATGTGGCAGACTTCTTTGCATATTTAGATACAATTCAAATGACTTAAGATTGCTAGTAAAAAAGTTCTAAATTGCAGACTTCTATAAAGTTCTGCAAATGAAAGTACACGTGCTCTGCAAATGACATAAGCATTACTTTGTCCTTCTAGACGGAAGATTTTGTCCAACTTATGTCGTTGGTATGTTCTCAGGGAATTAACATCGTACAGCTTTCAGACATCAGCTTTACCACATTGTCTTCAGAAGAAAGGATATGGATTTGCTGAATTCTTTGTCTGACCTTTAATTAAGGGCAATGCAAAATCTTTACATCTTACCTTTCAAAGCTTTGTTTTCAAATGTTTATTTTTATTCATATTATGAAACTTATTTACACAACAGGTTGTTTTGAAAGTCTGAAAGAACTCCAGTCCCAGCTGATGAGTGTTCAACCACATTCAATCAGACAGCAAAGATTAGTGTGAGATTAGCCCCATAACTCCCTATTATTTTACTTGAAAGAGGCAGGCTTACCAATGGTTGTGCAATTCTATGTTGTATTACCTGCCAAATTACTTGGTGAGCTCAAGCAATTTTAAGCCTACCAGTCCCCTAGTTCTGTTTCAGGTTCTTTCAGCATCTGATCTCTTTCACTTTTAACTGGTAGTTAAAAGCTGCATTACTTAACTGGTAGTTAATAGCTGCATTATTTATGAAGTCTGAACTCCCTGACATCTCCTTTTGGAAGTCATACCAAATGTATGGTATCATTACTGTAAATTTACAACTTTAGTGTTTTTCTCCATCTTAATTAGAAAACACTATGAAAAGCCACAGGATACTATGGCCATGCTGCAGCCAGCACCAGCAGGATTTTCCAGTATAGAGTTTGTCAAAAGCCTTCTGCACTACAAGACCCTTTTTAAAGTTACCTATAACACTGCAGGAATATACATCTAAAAAGACATTTTCTGGTCAAGGGCCTCAGAAAGAGGACATGCAGGGACAATTTCACACAAAACAGTTCAGCAATTGTGAGGACGAGATTAAGGCAAAAGCACATTTTGCATGGCTGATCTGTCTAAACACAAGTCACAGCTGTGACCAGAATCAGCAGTATTTGTTTCCACTCAAATACTGTGTAACACTAAGCATGCTGACTCCTCCTTTCCCCCTCCACCAGATATAAACAAAACAGAGAATAACAGCATGAGATACAGGCAACAGTGATGCTAAAATAAGTACCTAAAGTTTTTATTTTGTCCCCCACCACGAAAAATGGTGCAAACACGCCCTTTTCCCAGCTTCCAAACAGGCTTGTGACAATGGTATTTCTCAACATTTCTGCAGTACTCAGACACTGCTAGGCACCACAGAAATTCCTACAGCATTTGTCTGTAAGTTGAATTCCATGAGACAGCAGTAAAATATTTGTTCAATACTGTAGAGTTGAAATCAATCCAAAGTACTGCTATAGATGAAAACTGACTGAAAGATAAAATGACTGTTCTGTAAGTGCACAAATACTATTTCCTAGCTTGCAGGGGATAAAAATCAGACAAATACACTGCAATTATTTCTAACGGATCTGATCTTTCACACCTACCTTGGACAAAGGAATGAGAAAATCCAGTTTATATGACAGAATCACTCTGGTTAGCAATACCACAAACACAACATATGCAGAGTTTTCAAAGTCTGTTAACTGGACCTAGACATGAAAGGATTAGAGAGTCAATTACTTTAGTGCAAACACATTTGTGCAAGTAGTTAAATATGGAGGACAGTTTAAAACATTTTGACTCGAATGTTCATGTTGGTACTTGTATTCACACACACTCTACTCACCAAGATGGTGACGCACACACAGGAATCATCAGCAGTGGCTTGAAATGCACAATGCACACACAGGCTTCGACAAACTCAACCTTCAATCCGACACCAAAACACACTTGCGTTTCGAAAGACTATCTAAAAACCTGCACCTTCAGGCTCTCTGTCTAATTACAGATGTATAGTAGCTTTTAAATTTCCACTCTAAAGGGATTAAATTCAGAGAGCTCAGAAACTGACAGCTACAGAATTAAAGCACTTGTGAGAAACAAAACAATGACAGTAGAATTGTTCAGTACCAGGAAATGTACTGGAAAAATACAGTCTCTAGAAGCCAAATGGGGCTTTGTTTACTGCTGCTTTAATACAAGCCTAATTCTTTTCCCCATCACCCCAAAGCCATTAGCATGCGTTGCTGTGCTGCAGTGGATTCACCTGTCAGTTACATTCCCACAGTTCACGTCTGATTAAACACTGCTGTCCACTTCACTTGCATCTAGCAATTCAGAGGGGAGAAAACACAGCGCAAGTAATAAGAGTCTGATACTGGATGGCATAATGCCTGGTACTTTTCCACTTAAAAGGAAATGTGCTTTTGTGCATACTGACGTCTTTCTTACCTCCATAGGTCTGAATTCCACTCTCCATCCAATATCTGAATTGGGAGGTGGTGGCTTAAACCTCATTGTCTGCCAGTTTGTAGACTGAATATTCTGCAAAACACATGAAATAATCTGTCACAATCAAGATACACATCATTCCATAATATAATCAAATTAAAATAAGCGGATAACTGGAGTCCTAATATTTTCCTTGGAACAGCCAATCGAGTTAGAGAAGTTGCTTCTAAAGTAAGTGGCATGACTTCATAAAAGCCTCATCACAAGTACCCATTCTAGGAGCAAATATCTTATACCTTCTCATGCTATTTTGGTTGAGTATTATGTACAAGATCCTAGGGGACTGGTATATAGCTGACTTTTTTTTTTTATGAGGGCTTGACACATCCCAAACTAAAAATACCTAATATCACCATAGCTATTATCTCACAAAACTGTAAAAGAGAGACATTTCTACATAACTAAAATGCAAACCAGTTTTTAGGAAGCCATAAAAACAGACAGTTCCCTTTAGCACATATACATAGCTATAATTTGGGCTGTTCATATTTTATTTGGTTTAAAGTATAAGCCATCACCTTCTAAATAAAAGATAAAACAAAGAAATAATATGCTTATAACTGCGAAGTTGTGCTAAAGAACTAATTGAAGTGAAACTGCAATGAAAAAATTCCTAGTGACTACAGCCATCCTCCAGTTAAGCAGTACTATATAAAGAATAAACAATTATATATATGAAAATATTTACTAAATTCCTCCAAATCAGACCTCAAAATGGTCGGATTCATTTGCATCATCTAGATGTATTCTCTCCTCAAACAAAGTCAATGGGTCTCGAATGAACAAATGTGCAATATGCTGTGCCAACAGGTGGTCAATACCTACAAAATGAAAATTCAAACAATTCACACATTTCAAAACAGGCTCTAAGTAATTAATTTTTTTACAAGACTGAAAACATCCAACTCTGCAATGCTACCTTTAACCCACCACATCCTGTTCAAGTTTAAATGATGACTTCAGGAAGGAAGGAAATGATTAAAGAGAAAAAAAAACACAACACAAGTTCTTGTTTGGAAATGGCAGCTGAATATTGGTGTGGCTGCCTGTTTCTTCCTGTTTTCTGATGCACTCTGTGCCATGTTTCCTAAAGCAGTTCTGCTCTCTCCATAAAGATAAAATATTAATTCCAGCTTGAGAAACTCAGTTGATCCATTAGGGACAGTTTCTGTTACAAATGAATCCATTTTAGAAAACTCTCAAGACCATGCTACACAGATACTTCCTGAGTAGGAGTCACTCTGAGGGCTGCACAATGATTGTAACAAACAAGAACAAAATCAAAATATCCCCACACACTGCAAACATAATTCTTAACCTGCTCATAATGAAGCAAGCACTTACCTTCCTTTATTAGGTGCTCGTAGATATCTTTGTCTATTGTCAAATCAATGTCATTGTATTTCTCACCACATTCAGATAGATAACTGTCTATGGAATCATATCTGGATTTACTGATTCTATAATGGTTGTTCTTCAGTGGCTATATAATTTAAGAATACAATATTTTAACAGCTTGTTAACAATGTTTCCTAAGTTTTGCTCACTAATGACACTTACGTGAGAATTATTATCTGGTTTAAAAAAGCCCTATAGCCTCAATTAAAATTATTTAAAAAGCATAAGTCTTAAATAGGATCAATAGAAAGCAGTCCTGGAATTACGACTATTTTGTTTGCGGACGTATGTATCTGAGCAAGAACCCAATCATCACACACTGACTAGAAGACATCCACTAGCAGTGGAAACCTCTTCCTGATGTAATATACCATTACCCCAAGTACCTGGAAAGCATTATTACAACTATTGCAACACATGCCAACACAGTTTCATTATGTGCACATTGTTAGAGACCCTTTTAAAATGGGTAGTTCAATAATTATTTCAAGTAGATTTTTAAAACTATTTATTTTACGTAATTTTGTAAGCACCTTGAATGCAAATTCCTGCTTAGAGAAACTCTGTAGGTTCAACTTCTGACATCTGTCTCTCTTCACATAGTTCTAGTTTATATTACTCGGCAGCACCTGCTATTTAATCCAGAACAATTTTTGCCTTTTGGGCTCAAACACAAACTGAGAAGTTTCATCACAGGGGGCCCTTTTCAGCAAGCTGTGGAGGACTGGGATTTCATACCTAATTAAAAATATATATTTGCTAAGACAAACTGTACAACCAAGGTGTTTACACCGTCTCTCCTATATTTACAAAACAACCCGCCACATTCCCTCTCTAGGGATTCTGATGAGCACAAGCAGAATTTGATGCTAAAGGAGATTTAACTTTTTTACCTGAAAAAACCCAGACATCTACTTCTTAACATTGCTCACCTCTAGCCCTCTCTCTTCTCGTGTTCGATCATCTACAGATGCAGAGATTACTCCCCAGCGACAGTCAATATCAGACACGTAGCCTCTGTAGAATGGAGACGCAGCACTCAATGCCATCTAAAATTAAACAGTCTCATATGAAAACAAAGGACAGGCCAAGGAACCAAAAGCAAAATACAGCCCCACTAGAAAGGGAAACATGCTGGTCCAGAAGTAACTCAAGTATATACTTCAGTGTAATGTACAGCCAAAGCCTGTATAACCAAAAATCTCTCAACTGCTACCTCCAGAAAATGCTTAGATGGAGGTTTGCATTACTGAAGCGGCACTTGACACTCTCCAAATGTATTTACCTGTACAAATCAGCATTTAAAGAACACAAAAATGATACAGACAGAAGCAATTTTGTGACAAATCAGCAAGTATTCTGCTTGCGCACTTTGAAACTTCACAAGTTCACCTGGCAGGCATTTTATTTTGTTTAGTTTTGTTTGGCCAAGCACCTTAGCAACACAGCTGGAACATACCTCACTCAGGGCAGGAACTTCTCACCATCCAGACCAGAGAGATACTTTATTTCTGTAACACCTGCTATAAACATCTGTTTACGACCACATGCTGTTTATGACAAAAGGGACAGCTTTAAACAACTTACGCTGAAATCCTCTGTAACACCAGAGCAGAGTTGAAAAATTAAAAATTGTTTTCAGCAGTGAGCTTGCCTTGTTTCCAAGAAAAATTGCCTCAAAGGTATTTTTAGAATTACTCAACAGGAGTCTCGTGCATGTGGGAGTGAGGGCAGAGGAGAAGAAACAGATACGAGGACCGGGAAAGAACAGGTATCATCTGTTCTGTGGTGTCATTTGCACATTAAATAGATAACACAACTCATGTGACAACCTAGAAATAGTCTGACACTTCTCCTAGAGTACCAAATTTGTGAGCTTGTAATTTAAATATTATTTTTTTTACATGTAGTGGCTTCTGCTACTAAGGAAGAGTTCATCTGACACATATCCATTACTTACCACAATGGGACAAATTGTGGCTAGCTGATCATAGAGATACCTTGCTTCAGAAATGCTGCAAGCCTGGAATGTTACCTGTTGGAAGAAGTACAGTTGCTATCACCATTTCTATAATCATACTACAAACACAGTCTTCCTAAATTTAAAAATCAATTATATAATAAAATTATTTAAATATCAAAAATTGTAAGGTTTTTTGGTTGGTTGGTTGGTTTTGGGTGGGTATTTTGTGTGGATCCCTCTCCTACATCTTGGACACATTTTTGCCCCACCTATCAATAGCATTTATACAAGCTTTTTTCCATGCTGTTTCCATGTTCATTAAAAGATTTCAGACCATAATGCTTCCATGGTGAGGCTAAATATACAAACAGTTGCCAGAATCAAAGAAAACTAAGTTAACATCTACAATACACATGGATTAGTAATGCACCTTCAGGAAACAAGCCAGGAACCTACTTACTTACAACAACAGCCAGGCTTTACTGTAGATCTAACATTTGTTTTATGTGACGCTAATCCTGTTCTAAAGAACATTTCAAGACACCTTTGATCCTGCAAAACTGCGAAAAAATAAGTATCTGTGTGTCTACTGTAACTTAAAAAAAAAGTCCAGCTTTGCCTGCATTAGCAGTCAGAACACAGCAAAAGATGGAAAAGAAATGTTACTTGCAGAAGCCATTTCTGTAGGACTGGGGAAGTCCTACACATATAGGCCACTGGAAAACATAACTGCTTTGTAATAATTTGTTGAAATTTGCTGAGAGCAGCATCAAACACAAGACGTATTTCTAGTAGCAGACCTTACCCTCTAGAGCTCTCAAACCAACACTTTATGCATTTTAAAAATGTAGAGTGATCAATCACCTCGAAAGTCTCTTCATCTTAGCAGTTTACATATTCACATATCAGATGATAACTCAGTTGGGAGTGCACCCCTGTACCACTACTATAACATTATACAACACACTTCAGCTCTAGATCACCATCACTGCTTGTCCTGAAGAATGCCAGCTGAACACAGACTTTCCTGTTCCACAGATAATAATTAGAGTTCCACAAAACATAAATGTTCTTCTCAACTTGCCACTGAAAACCAATACAACTTCAAGTTAAGACTTAACAAAAACAACACAGCAAATCCCTCTAAAACCCTGAGTTCACTGGTGCCTCAGTGGTGGACTTTTTTGGGGGGGTGTTGGCAATGGTGGTGTAGGAGAAATATGATTTGTTTCTATTTGTTTTGTCTTTTTAAATCTGCAGCCAACATTCACTAAAACATCCTAAGTTAAAAAATGGTTGTGCTGTAGAAAATTTATTTCTTCTGCGTCTATCCTTCAAGAGGCTATCAGAAAAAATCCCAAGCAAACAAAATCCCGCACTTTAAAAAGACAAGATATTTAATTTTCTTGCAGAGAAGCAGCTAAGTACGGTTTCTTATCACTAACTTGGGACATTCAGCACTAGGGAGCTAGCCTTGGAGTGGAGGTGGGTTGACACCTCTACTCTCTCCCCAGACACTGATATTTGCCTCCCCTTCTCTTTTATGTTTAATCCAAACCACAATAAATGTGAGATTCAACATGGCTTCTAGACAAACATCCCATTACAGACAAAAAAGGCATGGTTGTCTTCTCCAGAGGAGGGTTATAGGCACTGCAGGGGCAGCACCTCTTACCCCACTGCCAGTGCAGGCTGTCCCAGCTGAGCTCATCAGGACATTATTTTTAACCCTGGAAATACATCAAACCAAGTTGTAGCTTGGTGCGCAGTAAGAAAAAAAGTGACAAAACAAAAAACAAACCAACAAAACACCCCCAAAACACAAGTGGAAGTACGCATACTGCAAACTACCTAATAAAAAATAGGTGGGGAAAACATGTTTTCTTCTAGTCAGTTATCAGGAATTATCGGTTGATCCAGAAGCAGCTGCCAGCCTTGTTTTCATCCTCCCTTTGATGATAACAGGACTACCAAATTTGAATTTGGCCAATGTTTACAAGAATGGGGACTAGTAAAATGTATTCCTTAAACAGGAATTTGCTAAATTTTTTTGAAGTTCATACAATGACTGAACGATAAAGTTGGATTTCTCTTTTTGGTCTGAAATAAGAGAGAGATGGTACAAAATAGGCCACACCAAACTTAACACTTTGTAAAATGACACAGTATTATGTACACTTCCCTACTTCCCTAACTTGTTCTTACTGAAAGAAACCATACTTAGCAGCTGTCAATAACTTCTATTTATTCAACTTTTGTAGTTTTTCAATCTTAAACAGAAGTGCTTTTTATGGGATTATTTCTGCCACTGCTATGAAACAAGAGGAGCCTGGAGAATTTCCCTTAATCCCATATAGACTTAACACTAGCCTCTTCCTAGCTCTGCTTCCAAGATGGTGGTGGTGGCACATTTTATCAATAGTCAAATATACTGCAACTACTTAAGGCATCAGCCAGACCCCAGCATCAGACTACTATGACAGAGAAACATTTAAAACAAACAGAAATTGGAAGGATTAAAGCGCTCCCAATATTCAGCACCTGGATTTAAAGGGAAGATACTGCAAGACAGGAATAACTCAGGAAAATAAGAAAAAAGGACCAAGAATGTCTCCCAGCACACAGTAACAGAAGACAGCTATCCATGTGGATTTGATAGGTTCATGGTACAAGCAGTGAGAAGACAACTCCTTATCAGATATATAAAATATTTAAGAATGAGAAACTTTATACAGGAGTTCATGATATAAATAAATTGTAAATAAAATAAAGTTATACAAAAGGAAAAAGCTACTTATTTTTAAAAATATTTCCATGACCTCTTCCCACTCCCTCCTTTGCTGTTCTAAGAATATGAAAGAGGAAAAATACCCAAAATGAATAACCAAAAACCCCCTCACATTCCTACAAGACAGCTCAGTTTCCATCTTCACAGTGTCCTTTGGTCATGCCTGAAAGACGACCAGAACGGAAGATGATCTTTGACACTTAGAAAGTGCTGGAGTTCTAGGAGCAGGTGCTTGATCAAATGTGGTTTGACCAGTTTAAGAAACCCTTCCAGCAAGTCATCCAACCACATTTGAATATCAGCAAGACATAAACATAATGCAAACAAATAAACCAGATGTGTTGGATTGACCCTGGCTGCATGCCAGGTGCCCATCAAAGCCACTCTGCCTCCTCAGCTGGACAGGGAAGAAAAAACGTAACAAAAGGCTCATGGATAGAGATAAGGACAGGGAGAGATCACAGAATCAACTGGCTTGGAAAAGACTTGAGATCATTGAGTCCAGCCCATGACTAAGCACCACCAAGTCAACTAGACTGTGGCTGCCATGTCCAGTCTTTCCTTTAACACTTCCAGGGACGATGACTCCACCACCTTGCTGGGCAGTCCATTCCAGTGTCTAATCACCTCATCTGTAAAGAATTTTTTCCAAAACTTCCCCTGGGTGAAGTGTAAGACTCTTGTCCTGTCACTAGTTGCCTGGGAGGAGAGGCTGACCCGCATCTGGCTACTCCCTCCTTTCAGGTAGTTGTAGAGAGCGATAAGGCCTCCCTTGAGCCTCCTCCAGGCTAAACATCCCCAGCTCCCTCAGCCTCTCCTCATAGAACATGTGCTCCAGACCCTTCACCAGCTTCACTGCCCTTCTCTGGACACGCTCCAGGACCTCAGTGTCCTTCTTGAATTGAGGGGCCCAGAACTGAACAAAGTACTTGAGATGTGGCCTCACCAGTGCTGAGTACATGGGAAGAATCACTGTCCTGGTCCTGCTGGTGACACTATTCCTGATACAGGCCAGGATGTCGTTGGCCCCACCTGGGCACACTGCTGGCTCATGTTCAGCTGCTGTCAGCCAGCACACCAAAGTCCCTTTCTGCTGGGCAGCTTTCCAGACTCTGGCCCCAGCCTGTAGGTGCCTGGGGTTTTTGTGGCCACAGTTCAGGACCCGATACTTGGTTATGTTAAACCTCATCCCGTTGTCTCAGCCCATCCATCCAGCCTGTCCAGGTCCCTCTGCAGGCCTTCCTACTCTCCAGTAGATCAACACTCTGACCCAACTCAGAGAGGTGAGATTCACCAGTTACTGTCACAGGCAAAACAGGCTTGGGTTGGGGAAATTAAATGAATTACTAGTCAAATCAGAGTAGCACAATGAGAAATAAAAACTAAAACACCTACCCCTCCCTTCTTCCCAGGCTCAGCTTCACTCTCAAATTCTCTACCTTCTCCTGTCTTAGCAGTGCAGGGGGACAGGGAATGGGAGCTGGGGTCAGTTCATCATATGTTGTCTCTGCTGCTCCTTCCTCCTCAGGGGGAGGACTTCTCACACTTTTCCCCTGTTCCATTACGGGGTGCTTCCCATGAGACAGTCCTCCACAAACTGCTCCAATAGGAGTCCTTGTCCTGGCTTCAGCTGGGACAGGTAATTTTGTTCTTAATGGCTGGTACAGTGCTTTGTTTTGGATTGTATGAGAATAATGCTGATAACACATTGATGTTTTAGTTGTTGCTGAGCAGGCTTACTCTAAACCAAGGACTTCTCAGTTCCCCATGCTCTGTCAGCGTGCAGGTGCAAAGAAAGCCAGGAGGGAGCACAGCCAGGACCCCAACTGGCCACAGGGATATCCCATATCATATGACATCATGCTTAGTACATAAACTGGGGGGAGTTAGTTGAGAGGGGCCGATTGCTGCTCAGGGAGTAGTTGAGCATTTGGCAGCAGGTTGTCAGCAACTGTACCACTGAGCATCACTTTTCTCTTGAGTTTTATTCCCCCCCCCCCATTTACATTACTATTACAATTATATTCTAGTTTATTTCAATTATTAAGCTGTTCTTATCCCAACCCATGAGTTTCACCTTTTTCTGACTCTCCTCCTCATACCACCAGGGGTGGGGGTGTACATGTGTATGAGGGAGCAACTATATCGTATTCATTTGCTGGGTGGGTTTAAACCATGACAGCACTTCCCATGGGCTACCCTTCTTGAACTGCTCCATAGGGTGCAGTCCTTCAGGAACTGACTGCTCCAGCATGGGTGCTGCATGGGGTGACAGCTCCTGCTAGGAACCTGCTCCACTGCAGGCTTTGCACAGGTCTTCTTTGTGCATCCACTTGTTTTGGTGTGGGGTCCTCCAAAAGCTGCAGGTCGATTTCTGCTTTACTGTCATTCTCCTGCCTCACCATGGTCTTCCCTGCAGGCTCCGGGGGAATCTCAGCTCTGTCATCTAGAGCACCTCCTCACCATCCTTCTTCACTGACCTGGGTGGCTGCAGAGCTGTTCCTCTCACGTGTCTCACTCCTGTCTTTGGCTGCAGTGCCGTTGTGCAGTTTTTTCCCTCCTTCTAATGTATTATCCCAGAGGTGCTACCCCTGTTACTGATGGGCTCGGCCTTGGCCAGCGCTGCATCTGTCTTGGACCCAGCTGGCTCTCTTGGACCCAGGCGAAGCTTCCAGCCACTTCTCACAACAGCCATCCCTTCAGCCCCTCTGTGACAAAACCTGGTCAGCCAAACCCAATATACCCAGATTTTAAAACTAGATTATCAGACATAACATTACATTTGTTCTTCTATCTCCCCTTTTGCCACACTGATGGAAAACGCATCAGTTGAATTAAGAAAGAGGAAGCAGACATAAGGCAAGTCTTAAAAAGGGAAGCATTTAGGGAAAAAAACATGAAGTAACATCTTGAAAGCAGATGCACTTTACCTGGAGACAACAGTTTCCCATTCCAAAACCCATAGCATCCATGTATATAAAGTCTGGCTTAGCTGCCTTTGCTGCTTCTCCATCATCATTAGGAAACGTTTCAATAAATGGTGATGGCGTGTTCTTATCTTTAAATACTGTGTGGAAAACACAGGAAACTCAATAACTCAGAGCATGAGACTGAAAAAGCAAAAAGAAAGATTGAATTTACTCACTTGGTACATTTATCACAACCTTCTCTCCTCTTCGGTGTCGAATGTTTCTGGTCAGTGTACTACAACAAAAAAAAGATTGTTGAATTATCTGAAGTTTTCTCTGTTTTTGCAGTTAATTTGTCAACAATTCTGAATGTCAGCAAATTCAGAATGTCAACTTTCTATTTATTTTGAGCGTTTTCCTTCAGGATGGTTCTTTTCCTCGTTTAAGGTAGACAACACTGATTTTTTTATCCTGTGAAGTCAGTCTTATTTTGACAGACATCACATTACTGAGCTGATAAAATAGCCAGAAGTAAAAGGCTACAGACCTGAAGAATAAAAGGGCAAGTTAAAAGGTGTGCTTAGTTTTTAAATAGAATGATTCTCGTTCTCCAAAGTTTCACCTTACAGTGAAACCCTCTCTCAGTCTATACAGATACAACGTGATCCATTTCAGAGTAACTAGGGCAAGTTACTGTGTACACTGAGATGTTGCTGTGACATACTCAAGTGAGAGCTGGATTAACCATGATGGAAGCATTTAGCCATAGGATTTCAAAACAGAAACAATTTGGCAATAGCAAAATCAAAATCTTTTGCCCCATAATAGCATGAACTATTGTATAAGGTACTTGAACTTAACAGTTTACTTTTTAAGTCACTTTGAAAAGAAAAAAACATGTCATCACAACCACTTCTGTCCAAGTCCTTATGATATCTGCAGCAACTACCCACAGCGCTCTCTATTCTAGTAATGTAAAGGATTTGCAGGTGTGTCTAAGATATTCAGGCAAAGAAAAAATATCCAGCTTCTCAATCAGACTCCCCAGATATTCTTACCTAAATCTAGGATGTTTATTGATGGCTTCATCTGGAAAAAAGAGGGATTTTGAAGCTCCTCCTTCTACTGGTCTTGGCTTATATTCCGGCACTGTAAACCCAGGACACCCTAACCTGTGTAACACAACAATGAGATCCAAGCTGTAATGAAAACAGACTGTGATTTTAAAATGGTCAGATGATCAGAGATTAGGATCCTAGTAGACAACCAGCCAACAATCAGCTCCCGTGGTGGTTAAGACAGCCTTTTTTTTTTTTGTAAAACTACTAGTCTACCATTATGGACATTTTCAATGGCTGAAGCAGGAGACTTCACAGAATTACGTAGAGTATACACACACGTTAGAGTGTGTCAGCACTCATCATTAATACTGACGTGCAACTGCATTCTGTGCCTTAAAGAGTTTCTCTAGAGGATACAGGTTAATGCTGACTGCCGAGGTCATTTATCCAGCTCTGCTCCCAACAAACTACCCTTGTTAAAATATACACCTAATCAACTCTTTAAGAATCAGAGGTAGTTTCAAGTGATAAATCCTGAGTCTCATAGCACCTTGTAATTTTAGAACTCAGAAAATTCCTATGAAAAAATGCACCTACTAGGTGTAAAATATTGAGAGATATGCAAGCTAATCAGAATACAACTCCCTCCTTTGGGAAACTCCATTTAAGTTTCAGAGTCACCTGAAACAAAAATAAGTTTTCAGTACAGCTTAGACAAAGGAACATTTGGCAAGGTGGAGGTAAAGAAGCAGAAGATTAATTTCTCCATGCTGCCCAGTAAAAAGGGTAAAGATTGTGTTATCTTGAGAGGCTCTAGTATTTCGTTGGATAAAAAATTTAGTTGATGAAGCTACAAAGAAAGAACACAAAATACCAGGAAACAGATTTCTGACGGTTTTATTTATGTTCAGCATGTATTTCACTATTGTTTTCTTCTTCCTGGTTTACGTACACAAGTTGTCCTACAACTTGTAAGCCCAGCTTCATCACCTATGAAAGTGCTACGCTGTAAACTACATCCCTCTGGTCCTCAACACAGAAAACAACTTTCTGGTCCAGAAGCAGGGACTCATGAATTTAAGAACTAGAGACATTTACCTAGCATCAGGCATTTTCAGGTTGTTCATTTTTAACTGAGTTATTTTAATGTGAATAAACTTACTTCTTTACCTTTCTTCTGTCAGCACTCTGACAAGTTTTTTTGCCTTTTCAGATACAGTTTTTTTATTATACACACATGTACATGCATAAAGGCATATGTACATGTTGTTGTAGAGAGAATGTGGCATAAAACTCCAAACTCATGAAACCTCAGAAATACATTAGCAAGACTCCAGTCAACAGGCCTTGAACTGCAAAATAGTGAAAAGTGCAAAAAGTAAACTAAATTAGGTTAGCCCAGGGAGAGCAACCTCTGAGCTATGAAACTATGTTTGGGAAGATGCATAAGTAATAAACAAACTACATTTTATTATTTATTGGCTTTTCCTGAAGTCCAATATATTGCTCCTATCTGTATCTACAAAGCAATGAGGAACTCTCCCTTTATTCCCTGCAAGACTGGGTAAAAAATGTTTGTATATAAAATTTATTTAATGACATATTTATAAGGTTTCAGGGAAAAAAACCCACAAATCTGTAATACACTACTTAACCACTGGACTTTAAATAAGCTCTTATTACACATAGTACAGCTCTGATAAAGAGAATCATGGGACTTAATGCAGGTCTTTTGGCACCTGAACTTCACTGCTAAGTCATACTTTGTACTGTTCCTGCTCTCAGCAAGAATTTAGGGCCACTGCATTCCATATTACCCAAGAAACTAGTCAGTAAGGTCAGCTGCTTCTCTTCTACTGCAGAGCAATGTTTTTACTATTATAAGCATCGCTATCTTCATTCACTTCACTGATCAGGTTAGTTAGAATGAACATGATAAATCCCTGCCTAGAATTATGTTTGAAAGTAATGCACAAAGTACAGTTTCTCCTAAGTAATGAAGTACATCTTGAATTTAATTTCTTCAAGAATCTCTTAATAACAATAAAAAGGAGAAATTCTACCCTTTTTTGTAAGGGTGTTATCCACCCAGGAGAGATGTTCTCCTTTCTAGATTCAGTAAGTACAGTATTGTATTACAGAAGTCTTAAGTCTGTGTGTTCCAAACTACCAGAAGCTTACATGCACTTCAGTGAAAAAACAGTCTCAAAAAATAGATCAGGTTAGCCATGTTTTGCAAAACTGCTATTTGTAAAGATTAAAAGGTAAAGAGAACATTTATATATATGATTTGCTGTATCAACTCAAGATGGCAGACTACTCTATATACAAAACTTTATGTTATGAATATTCTGGTATTCTCTCCTAATACAAAATCATCGCAGGTTAGAAGCAAGCCAAAAAATATAAAAGATGCTTATTTGCTTGTCTTGTCACAATGAAAATTTTAGGAAACATGACTGGAACATCAAGTCAAAGTACTTCAACTGAATCATGTTTTTCTCTATTTCATTGTACAGTTAGCTGTATGCAGTAAGGAGAAATGTCTCTCCTATATAAGGAAAATAGGAAACATGATATTACACTTCAATAACCATCTCACCTTGGAAATGATGTCACAGTGCAAACAGCCTCATTTTCTTTGAGGACAGAAGCAGCCTCTTGACGTCTTTTCCTCATGTTGTCTTGCACAGTGTTGAATTCAGACATGGTTCCCCCATATGGCTGCCCAGGTGTCCCCTCAATCATGTAACTTCCATATTCTGGTCTCCAGAGTGTTGGGTGACTACAACAAAATAACAGCCTCATATAAATATTTCAGTAACTTAAAAAAAGATGAATTATTTGTGAGAATTTCAGAAATTGCCACCACTTGTAAGGAAGGCCTCTTAAATTTGATTATTTGATAGAGTAACACAACGTACCTTCCCATGTACCTCATCGCCAGGAGGCAGTACAAAGAAAATACGGCACAGTTTGGCAGTAATAGTGTTGCTGTATAGTGCAGTAAGCAGAATTTGCCTATGTCAAATTGCAATCACCTTCAGGATCTATCTCAAGCTTTGTTTCTTCAGGTTTTCACTAAAACTGGAAAGTACAGAACACTCT
>NW_020955784.1:204923-293528 GCF_003031625.1 Empidonax traillii
CTATTAAAGACTAGCACGATGCCTCACTGGGCACAGGACAGGGATTTCCCTTGCTACTTGATTCAGCTTTGCTGCCATATTTTCTTCTGCTCCTGCCCAGCAGTGTACCTTTCCCTTAGACCTTTGCCTCCTTGCCCCTGTCCCTACCCCAGTATGCCACCCATACTCGATCCAGCAAGCCACTAATAACAGCAGTGCTGCATCCCAGCACTAGAGAATACTGCTTCCCTAAAAGAGATTATCTGAAAGCAGTCAAGCATGGAACACCCTCATCTCAAACTTTCTCATCTCCATGCACACTTGCTGTCAAAGCTTCCACAAAGACTTCTAAAGTGCTACCTAGCACAGCAATCTAACAGCCTCCTGGACCTTGAAGCCCTTAAATACTTACTGATACACTCTATTTCCTAACACATATTTGGCAGGGGATGCTTTGCAATGTTCTGGTAAGTGTGAAAGACAAACCAGTGCCCAGGTGCAATGCATTGCCTACCATGTAAAAACAGAAGTCGCATATGGAAACATGTTACCAGGATACTGCTTTTCAAACCCCCTGACTGGACCAGCGGTGATATCCAGTGCCTTTGTTGGAGGCTCTCAAACTGCTACGTCCAAGACTTCCATAAATCACTTAGTTCAAACCCCAACTTAGAGTTAAAAATTCAGGCTGCAAATTCAAGGAGCTTGTCAGAGGTTTTGCCCTGTGCTCCTCTGTTTCATTTTCCGACACTGCCTAGAGCTGCATCCTCCTGTACTTTACAGACATGACTGCTCCAGCCCCAGGAGTTCAGATTCTTGCAAAATGCTGATGATAAAGCTGCAGCAGAGCAACTCACAGCAACTTCAATTTTTGTATAGAAGTCTGATGTGTACAGGAAAGCAACTTGCCAAAACACAAGGAACTTTTGCCATGTTTTCCAGTACACCAGAAGTGGATTTGTAGGTTTCATCTTCTTTGGTTGTTTCAGTGTCCATGGAAGAGTTATTTCTTGCTACTGTGATAAAAAATACAATCCACTGTTGGGAGTTCCAATTGAATCACAAGCAGCATTATGCAAGAGTGTTTATAATTCTACAGAATCTGATCAGACACAAACTCTGGAGGGACTCATTCAGCAATTATACACATTTGCTATATGTTTTTTAAGATCAAATTTTAATTCCCTACAGAAAAATAATTATTTCTACTTTCTGTGCAAGACAGCACTTCTTTGTGTAGTGTACTTTGTGGTTTGTGTGTACTATGCCACAATAATCTTGAGATAACTACAGACTACTTGAGATAACTACAGACTACAGTCAACCAGAACACATTCCAATACTGATTTAATTATTACCTAGCACCAGTCTCTCCAGTAACACTTGACCCTGATTACTGGCAAGAATAATGGACTTTCACACCTTCCAGTCTCCAACATGTTCAACATCATCTCCTGCTTTGTAAAAGCATCATTCTCAGTAGGACCTGGCCTAAACAAGAGGGGGTATGCGAGTCCACAGACGTGAGCCACACAGATGGACAAATGAATGGACATCGAGCCCACCACATGCATGGTGAATACATAAACGTGCTACTACCATCAGCTTTGTTAGAAATCCCCTTCCAAAGGTAGCTGTAATGAGCTGCTGGTGAGAACACTGTACTTCTCTATAAATGGAATTATCACAAAAGAAAATAAGCCAAAAGTGTAACGAAACATTGAAGCCAAGAAGGCAAACCCAAAGAAATAAGCATTTCATATTCCAAGTACAGTAGTGAATATACTGTATTTAGTCATCTAGCTATAGAAACAATTACTACTGTTGCCTCCTGAAACACTGACTAAATCTTCAAAGCTGTCTTAACACAGAGAAGATCTGCCATTAATTTTAATGAGAACAGAAAAAAACTTTAGACGGCTGCCAACAGTTTCAAGTAACCCAGAGAGTATCTTGACAACAGAGGGACTGACTGAATGGGCATCCTTAAAGAATGCAATTTAGGCTCATCAAAAGATTTACCCTACAGCTACAAAGAAAGAAACAAATGCAGAGTTCACACATTTTTACATTCAACTTCAGCTCATCATTCACAGCCTTCTCACATGTTTTCAATCTTCAATAAAGTTCAGAGAAATACAACCAAGCTGAGAGAATCAGCATGCCTGGCAGAGACTTGAGTCCAAGGGCCACCGAATATGTGAGGTTTTGCCCAACATTCATAATTTATCATTTTGCCAAGCTCTTCAGAGTTCACTTTTCACTCTAATTTTAACTAGGCTCCTTAGCAAGCACCAAAATACACATCAGGGCAAACTACTGATGCAGATGGCTGACTTAGAGCCAGCTAGGACAGTGCATACTGAAGTGGTAAGGAAGGTGGCCACTTTGGACCCAAGTTCCCAGTTAGCGCTCTCACCCTGCAGCAAACCCTACATCTCTCTATCCTCTGTCCAGCACCTGCTGCACGGCTGCTGAGGACAAGATACTGGAAAGCAATGCCATGGAAAGGGACCTGGGGATCCTGGCCAATGGCAAGTAGAATATGAGTCAGCAGTGCCCTGGCAGCCAGGAGGGCCAACCGTGTCCTGGGGGGCAACAGGCACAGCATTGCCAGACAGACGAGGGAGGGGATTGTCTCACTCTGCTCTGCGCTGGGGCAGCCTCACCTTGAATATTGTGTGCACATTTGGGTACCACAATGTAAGAAGGATATTAAGCTATTAGGGAGTGTCCAAAGGAGTGCAACGAGGATGGTGAAGAGCCTTGAGGGGAAGCCTTATGAGGAGTGGCTGAGGGAACTTGGTCTGTTCAGCCCGGAGAAGAGGAGACTGAAGGGAAACTTCCTTGCAGTTACAACTTTCTCCTGAGGGGAAGAGGAGGGGTAGGCACTGATCTCTTCTTGGTGGTGACCAGAGACAAAACCCAAGGGAATGAAGTTGTGTCAGGGGAAGTTTAAGCTGGATGTTAGGAAAAGGTTCTTCACCCAGAGGGTGGTTGGCACTGGAACAGGTTCCCTGGAGAAGTGGTCACAGCACCAAACCTGACAGAGTTCAAGAAATGTTTGTACAATGCTCTCAGGTAAATGGTGTGACTCTTGGGGATGGTCCTGTGCAGGGCCAGGAGTTGGACTTGATGATTCTCATTGAGTCCCTTCCAACTCAGCATGTTCTGTGTGTGATTTTGTGAGAAGATGAGGTCTCCCAGCTTCTCCCTGCAGACAGCCGTGCTCAGTGCAGCCTCAGTGGACAGATCTCTCCGACAAGCCCAGGTCTGTCTGGTTCTCAGAAGTGCTGTAACACCTTACCAGACAAAGGAACAACAGCTTGGCCCGCAAAGTTGCAAAAGGAAAACTGTAAATATGCCCACACACACACACACACACACAGAGCAAGCCTAAAAAACCGTATTGTTCACAGTTAAATGCATTAAAAAGGCAAATACTTTTTTTTGCTAGAGCAAATACACTAACAGAACTACCCATGAGCCAACATAAAGAAAAACTGCTCTTTACAGGTTTCCTTCCTCTCAACTACTGGCTTGCAATGTACTGCATCTACAAAGTACTTCAGTGCCAGCTCAACTCCACTCCCAAATCTTCTCGGGAAGCAGTATGCACCATTAGCTTGCTAGCAGAACAGCCCCCAGAATGGTATTACTGCACTTGGTATGATTATTTCTCTGAGTTTGCTACAAAGAAAATTTCAGGCTTTTGAAAATTCTTTGTCATCTCTGTAAATACAAGTCAGACCTTGAAGCCTCTCAATTGCAGAGAACCACAACCACTCTCCATTCGTTAAGTCAAACAGTTGTACTGGTCCAGCCTGGTGGCAAAGTGAAAGTTCTGTGGAAATGGGTAAGCATGTCTGAAACTGTATTTGAATGCCTGAATTATTTGACTATACCTACACGTATACTGTTTCTGCATAAAGTGCGTTTCTTAAAAATGAAGGTGTTATCAGTCAAACAACCCTTTAATACTAATTCCAAGGAATGAGGAGAACCCAAATTGTCACACATGCTGCACTGTTGTCCTGAATGGAGGCTCACTGCCTAGCATGTAGTGCCAATTTACACACCAAGACAAGGTATTTCTATTTAATCACAGAATTGTCAAGGTCGGAAGAGACCTTTAAGATCATCCAGTCCAATCATCAGCCCAGCACTATCACTGCAATCCCTAAAATGTAACACGCACTGCCAGATCCAGATGCCTCTTAAGCACCTCACGGGATGGTGACTCCACCACCTCACTGGGCACTCTATTCCAATGCCTGACCACCACAAAAAAGTGTAAAACTTTTTTCTAGTATCTAATCTGAATCTCCCCTGTCTCAGCTTAAGGCTTTATTCTTAATTTGTACAAACTAGGGAGCTAGGTAGTAACCCACAAAAGGCTAGCTACCTGATCATCCAACTTTATACATTTTAGCAAATGAAAAAATTACAGTTCATTGACTACAAGTTACATAGTTCTCTTATTAATTAGTACTCTACCTTCTATTGGTTAAATGACTCTCTCACTTTTCATGCTAATGAGTCTGCATGCTCGGTCTTTCTCTTCTTTTGGGTCAGTGGGTTTCTTGAGTTGGTGGGTTGTGAGTCAGTGCTGGGAACCTCTCTCTGCCAAAAATTACCTTTTATCCAATTGGAGCCGACCTCAGCACAGTTGCTGAGTTGGCTTTGTTAATTGCTTCCTTATCTTGGGAGTTGTTTCAAATGTCCTCCTGGCTTATAAATTCTGTGTTCTTTGTGCCCACTATCAGCAGTATATCCTTCTCCCCAAGCTTTACTAACATCTCCACCTAGATCTGAGATTACTGAAGCATGTCAAGCCCTAAACCTCGACAAGGCAATTCTACTGATAAATAATTTATCTTTCTAACACCTGGACATCAGCATTGTATCACTGTCCAAATACTTGCCTTGGCAGTGGTCTGCTTCCCAATATCAAAACCCCTCCTCACACACTCAGTTTAACACCATCATGCTAAGTACACAGCAAACAAAAGCTAGGTAACAGCTGAGAGTAAAACCTCTGCTCTAGAATTAATGTTAAAATTCTTTTAACAAGTATTTGCCACAAATTAGCTCTGCCTACCAGAACATAAGAAAGCAGAATCTGGACTTTAGCAAGCTCAGAAGTAAGGTGCTGAGAAGATGAGAGAAGAGATGAAAATAGTTTAGAAGAATTATCTGAAGAGAAGCTTTTTTGAGAGAAAAGCAAAGCAAGTTTGCACACTCTTAAGCTGTGAAAAACAGTACCTTGCATTAGCCTTGTACCACACTCCTGACTGTCCATCTCAGATGCCCCAAGTGTTCAAGGCCAGTTTGGATGGAGCCTTGAGCAACCTGGTATAATGGAAGATGTCCTTGCCCACAGCATGGAGTTTGAATAGATAATCTTCAAAAGTCCCTTCCAACCCAAACCATTCTGTGCTTCTAAAAAAACTCATCACAGGGGACTCACGGACTACTGCTGTTTCTCAAGGGCAATCTTAATGACAGCTTCTTTCTCCTTCCACTTGGCAGCTATTGCCACACATACTTGGAGAAATTGTTAGCAACCTCTTCATACAAACCTTCCCTCAGGCATGCAGCTTTAAGAGAAATTGAAATATTTCCCTAAACATCCAGTGAGGTCTCATGGCTTTGTTTACTACTACCAAAAGTCACTACCAACACTTAAGTATTAGCATGCAGTATGCCTCATATATTTATATGTACAGTAGAAAACAAAAATTGGAGTAACCTTTCCTCTCAAGAGCATCAAAGAAACAACCCCCTTTTACCTAGTTATGCAACTCACATGGAAAAAAAAAATTGGTTCCTTCATATATTTGGTCAGTTAATGTATCATTAGAATACCATTACTATTAAGTGACAGTCTAGAGAACAGACTTTTAATAACCTCACTGTTCATTAAAGAACCTTTGCCACAGTGTTAGATGGAAAAAGCAAGTATGTTCTGTAAGTACAAATACTTCTGATGCATGTAGAGCATAATACTCAAAATGGTTTCTTTAATGCAGTTAATTTCTTACTACTACTGTGATAAAACACAGAGCCACAGAAATAATGAGCTGGTAATGTACCTTTAATGAAAGGTTTACTGGCTTACAAGGGTGAGTCTAAGCCTCGAGGGAGGTAAATTCAGAGAGAAACAAGTCTGGAAGTGCCACAGAGGCTGGTTACCCTGTTTCTAGCCAGCAAGCCCCAAAACTGCACACTGGCATGAGGCAAAGAATTTCCACACTCATGACATTACTAAGGATGTTCTCTGTAACAGAAATAATTTCAAAAATCTGCCACAAACAGCTGAACCAAGATTCAAATATAATTCCCAAAATGCTTAATTTTGATCAAGCGGATTTGAAGTGGCCAATCCAACGAACAAAGCACCATCACCAGTTCTATACAAAACCAACTCACAGAAATAATGTCCCAGAAACAAAGCACAACTCATGTTTTCCATTACGTTGACAATAATAAAAAAAAGTAAGAACTTCTATGCCACAATAAAGATGACCATAGATAAAAAAACCAAAGAGGATGCAGGGGCTCCCATCTCAGTAAACAGAGCCAGCCCCAGCGAAGCACTCTTGCCTGTCTCCCCTCTTGTGTGCCAACATCAGGGCTGCAGATTTTCTTCTGCACATGACACAACGTGACTAGAGAACACTCTGTGTTGCACACACCACAAACCAGGAAGCTGGGTTACTGAAAATTAAAATCAAGAAGTTATTTGCATGATTCAAAAGAAGTAAGGTGTGGTGCATTACAGAAAAATGTGTCTTCTTTGACTGTTGTACTGTGTAACACCCGAGGTTAACACTATTAAAAAGACTGGAATAACGTTAATTTTAGATTTCTGCAGCAAAGACAACTTTATTTTTTATTTATTCAGCTGTGAAACAAGATGCAGCAAACTTCTAAGCTGCCTTTTGTATCATAAAGCAAGAGTAGAAAAACTATACATGCAAATATGCAACATCAACAACAAAGTCTTGTACTCATCCTTCTGATACACCCTTTCTCATACTGTTAACTAAAATAAGGCATCTGCGCAGCAAGAATAGGTTCCGTGGGAAAAGAGGAATTACAACAGAAAATATCCGATGATAAAACCACAGCAATCCACCACTTGACATCCACTGTGAACAGAATATTTCATTATTTGAAATATAAAACCAGTAGGTAATTTGAGCTTCTCTTATTAAAATCTGAGATTGAGAAGGAGGAAATCAATGTTTACCATGGAGGCTGGTCACTATTTATGACAAACTGCAGCTTGCTTTGGGGAAAAAAAATAAAAAAAGACAAACAAAAACCCCACAAGAAAAACAAACAAACAAATCAAACAACCCAAACCTCCAAACTGGTTTTCATTAATTACAAAATTAACTTTTCAAAGAGCATCTCAGTATAAGCTACAGTAAGTCCTGTACTGTCCCTGCACAGTGCATCCAGCACCAAAGCTCTTCGGTAGGTCACTAGGGCTGCACTACAACCTATACATATCTTGCCACCCAGCCATGGAAGAACTGAGCAGGAGGGAGATGAAGCAAAATTATCAGCCATTGGGGGTGTTAACACACTGTGCATGTTTTGAGAGCTAGAGGATTTAGTTTAGGTTTTCCCTGACATGAGGATTAAAGCCAGTCAGAAAAAGTAGTTTTGTGACCATCAGTCCAAGTAACAGGGAAGGAATAAACACGAAGACTCTTCAAGGCCACCTATCTTGTTCAAGTCAACATTTAAAGAGTCATATTTACATGCATTCGTGCATTCATTTTAGATGCTGCATATATGCACTCACAGCTGTCAGGCAGTGTGAGCTGATGCACTAACATCACACCTTCAGACCCCGCCCCAGCAATGCTGCTATTTTAAACGGTAAGTATCCATACCAAAAGGTATTAAGGAAGCACTAAATCTTATTGTAAACAAATAATTCCACTGTCCCTTTATTTAGCCAAATAAAGCTGAGAGAGAAAGGATGAACAAGCAGACACGTGACAACCAAATCGCTGGAGTGCTGCTTCCCCCCAAGCGACCAGCAGGCGAGCACATCCATTAAGGCAGCTCCCACTGAGATGCATCCACACATGCCACATTTGGCAGGGGCCATCATGAGGAATTTCTGCATGAAAGGAATTCAAAAATGCATTCTGTTTGAGAATTTTGTGGGGTGGAGAGCAAGATTAAAAGTGTTTGTCTTAAAATGACAAGAACTCAAAAAAAAAAAAAAGTTCATAAGGCTTTAGACTATATTAGCTTTATTATACACACAAGATTTCCAGGAAAAGTCTTAAAACAAAGCAATTTCTGCACACTGGTATACTGCAGCACTTTGTATGAAATGAGACCGTGAGATGATCGTAACAGTGATGATGAATCTGTATAACCATTTGGCTGATTTTTTTTTAAAGACCCGCTATTACTGACATTCAGGAAAATGCAACAACTGTTTTTGGTGATTCTGTTTTATTTATAAGATATACAACAAAAACCTAGTTAGAAAGACAGATAAACCCTGCAACTACCTAAGGGGTTTGGATAAGTGGACAAATATCTTGCAGCACGTGGAGTTTAAAGAAACCATAATAAACTGTCTACCTTAGTTTCAAAGCTATCATGTGGCATCTTGTTCCACAAGACACCTAGACTTTGTGAAGTAAATAACTATCTTAAAAGGACATCTGCTTTTCTGTTCCATTAGGTTAGCCAAATTTCTAGTAAAGTGAGAAAAGAACACCACCTTTCCTGTACACTGTGATGCTCTCTAAACCTACTCTTTTCTTTACCAGTTCTGGTCCTTTCTTACCTCTTCTTGAACTTGTGCACAAGTGTCTCTCACGAAGCCTCATTATTGTCTTTTAGCAAAGAGATGACTAAAATTTCAACTGTGTATTCTAGAGATAGTAGCTGTACTTATTTTATGCAGTTGGTGAACTAGATTCACCCCTGCTAAAAAACGCCCTAGATTTTTTGCCTGGTTTTAAATAGGTGACAGACAAACCAGAGCCTCAAACTGTGTGCATTTGAACCCAAATCCACTTCCTTAAAATGCAGCAATAATTTTACCAGTCTGAAGTTCTGCAGACTGTAAAGTAACATCTCTGATCATATCACTTATACATTGCTACTGCCCTGAAAAAAAACAAAACCAGAATAGGCTATAAACTGTAGCAAGACATTAATGCAACTGCTAGTTACCTAGAAAGAATCACTCAAAAGGAAACGCAGCTCTTTTCACAGCCCAGCCTTTCATTAGGAAAAAGGAGAAAGCTTTAAAGAGTCTTGCATATTCTAAACAGGAGCAATACCTTTGGGACATTCAGGTAAGAAACCTCTGGCCTCTTGCAGCATCTGAGAAGGACTGCTTTGCTTTTCACATGAGGAAGTGCTGATTAGCAATGTTCTTTTTAGTTCTCATTTAACTTATTTACAAGGTATAATTAAAAAACTAAAGGATAAGGAGGGGAATAAATCGAATGTACAGAAGAAAGACCAAAGGACGCTTAAAAAGGGCTGAGAAAGAAGTAACAGGAAGCAAACAAAACAAACAACCAAACCTCAAACCAAACTAGAATTAACTCAGTAAGATTTCAACTTGCAAGCAGTGCAGTGGCACATTTTTCATGTTGCCTCATACACATAGTTATCAAACATCTTTAAAGGCCTCCAAGTTTCACTTCAAGTTTCCATTAAGAAAACAAGCTTTTAAAAGCTGAAGATGCTTATTGTGTGCTGGGTCCAAACACTGACAGGAACAAGACTTATACACAACAAAAGGGCCATTATGTCCAATTTCACTAAACAAGGCTGAGCAAGTCATGTTCCCATTTGATTCACATATACTTTAAAACAAAATTGTCGTGTTTTGCCCGTGCTTGCTTCTTACATCCCCTCCTTCTGAGGGGATCTCCCTCCAGCACACCTTTCTTGAAATTTTCATATGATGAAGCAGCTCCTCCTAAGTCTTTGAAGACCATGGAAGACAAGTACTATACGCAGGTATGAACACACATGTTATCTGTAGTTAAGGATGAGCTGCTGTGACTCCTACACTTGTGTGTGCACTCAACACAAAGCAGCAGCAGCAGCAAGCCCAGCCAAGGGCCAGCCATTCCACTTGTCTGACCCCAGTGTCTGCATAAAGCTGCAAAGAGAAATTTAAGCGATGTCCATCACTTAGAGGAATGCAATCAGCACACAAGTGGCACAAAACAGCATAGAAGAGAGCTTTTTGGGACAAAAGCTGGGAATAAGCAGAATAGGCTCTGCCTTACTGTCTAAAACCCTTTAAAGTCTTCTAGTTTAAACCACTAAGATCTGCCAAGCTGCACAAACTAATTGTTTCTGCTAACTAATTGTATCTGCTAACTCTACTGGAGTTCTAACACACAGTATTGAAAAGTTGCAGGTTTTTGATTCTGGAAAAAAAACAACAAATGAAATAAAACTTAATGATCATGACTCTGCAAACCCAAAGTTTAGAATACATTATTGCATGGAAGAGGAAGACAAAAACACAAGGAGATCATACTTGTTAATGTGACAGGCTCTCCTCAGCATATCTAATTGTTGCCCAACTTTTGTGAGCATTAAGGCACAGATAGTAAAGTGGGGTTTGATGAGGGATAATGAGATAGTTCAACGTTTTGTATTCCCCACAGTCAGGAGAAGTCAAGCATAAACAGGGAGGCCAACTGTCAGTTTTAAATGAGGCAGAAGGATGATTAAGAGACAAAATACCTTTACCTGCAAATGTAGATTCAAGGAGACCTTTAGAAAGCTTTTTTTAAAGCAAGCCTTATTCTGTTACACTCATATTTTGTAGGCTTTTTTTTTTTCTACCATTGCAAAGACTCCATGGTTGCAGAAAACAGAGTAAAAAAGAACTTACCTCAAAAGAGATAACAGCTCTTGGTTCTACTAACCCTGCAAGCAGTAAGAGAGCTGACTTTTCAAGAGGCAGCAGAAGTGTTTTGACCTTTTCAGCTCTTTACTGAGGAGAAGATGAGAGAACTAGGGAATGCTACCCTGCAGGGCAAGTTGTGATGCTGTCTTGCTCCCTTCAAAACAGACGCCACCATCCATTAGCACTTAGCCTCAACACTTCGGTCTGGCACCCAAGAAACAGAAAGTACAAGATGACTCCCCAGTTTTATTCCCTTGGGATGTCAGGGAATGGAGGCCCTAGGAAGTTACAAGCATCCTTGAGATTAGCTCAGTTGGTTAGAGCACGGTGCTAATAACACCAGGGTTGTGGGTTTGATCCCCGTATGGGTCACTCACTTAAAAGTTGGTCTTGCTGATCCTTGTAGGTCCCTTCTAACTCAGGATATTCTGTGATCCCAAAGGATCACCACAGTTTTATGAGTTTTACAACACACACTGAAAAGTGGAGTCCTACTGAAAACAAAACCAAAGTAAAGGCTAGTTCTATACTACTGAGCAAACACAATGGCATCACCTAGACGGGGACAACCTTTGAAGTATTCACACGTATGCCGTGACAGACAAACTCAGTATGTACTAAAAAAGTTGGCTTTTTTCCTCAATGAGCATTCCTTAAAAAAATTAGAAAATACATTTTCACCAAATGCTGTCTCAGAAACATCTCTTAAACACAAAAGTAATTTTTTTTTAAAATTTTATTTCTACCATTACATTCTTGATTTCTATCTTCAAGCAGTTTTTAAAACAATTAAATACCCTCAGGCTATGACGTTATACATGAAGGTCAAAGTGCACAAAAGGCTTTTTATGAAAACTGTCCAATTAGTCAGTTGATTCATCTAAGCTGCATGTAAATGTGGCACCACTTTCTAATAATTTGAGAGGAAAAATGGAAAACAAATGTACTGCTTTCTGCACTAGCCTATCTACAGCACAGCTCAACTAAGTTATGGGCAGAGGTATGATTTTGTGTTTGCACAACAAGAGCAGACTGGCTACAAGTCCCTGGTTCATTAACACACTCCTAAATGCTGTGTTACATAAAAATATATAATTGCATAACACAGTAGAACAAAGGTAAGTTGCCACACCTGAGTTTATTACCATTTGCTAAAGTGAAGAGGTAGTCAGTGAATGGGGTTATCTGACCTTCTCTAAATGTTCACAAGCATTACAAAAACGGCTCTTACCTCTCATCAAAATTATGGCTTTAATGATACTGCTCTTAAAATTCTGCCTCTTGCCATGCTGGGCATGACAGAAGAAAACTGTGAATCTCCTTAAACATAATGCACCACTATTTACTGAGCATAAATACTTTGTTCAGTATGGTTCCCTAGCCGAAGGAAGAAAGAGGATGCCAGAGTCCAGTGTCACCATACAGCTAAGATTACCAAATGACCAGCTGCAGGTGCTGCAGAGACCAGCTCTGCATGACCCTTTCCTCCACATGCTCCTGCTACTTTCCTCACATTAAGCAGAATTTGTTGGATCTAGCAGTGAAAGATCTGAAGCTCTGCTGAGAAAACAAACTATCTTAAAAACTGAATGGGAGAAAAGTTTTCCGCTGGGTTAACTTTTTGAACTCGGAAAACACAAGGCAGGCAGCAGAAACACAAGCCTGGAGCCTGGGAGGGAAGCTGAACCAGCTTGCTAATGGATGAGCTTTAGCTATCTTGTGAAATCTCACTCTGAGAAAGCAACACAATTAAAATCTAACACCCCTTGAAAAATGAGCATCCTATCTTAAAGATTAATGAGAAACCCCTCAAGCTAAGTCTCAGAGCAATGTGCAGAATGTCTCTATTTCTGGACTGAAGGCTGTGAGGCTTTTTTGTTAGCATAATTTCAGTCATATAAGACATGTAGGAACACAGAGACGTCAGACAGGGAGAGACAGAAGTATATTTAAATTTCCTGAGTCCATGCCACTCTAGCTGCAAAACCCTGTGGTGCAGACAACATGTACTTTCACTGAACAGATTTCAGTAGCCAAGCCCCATTCATTCACAGAAGCAGTTCCTGCTGTTATGTGAACAGTGACAAGGATTCCTTAAAAGAAGTACAGACTTTAAGAGACAAGTTCTCTCAAGGTGCTCATGGCAAAAAAGTCTGGCAAAGAGCATCTGTGAACAGCTACTGGTACCACCTGGATAAAGTTTTCTCTGAATGCCTTTGCCATTCAGAAAGTGAACTGTGTATGACACAGAGATGCAATGGCCAAGTTCCCACGTTATTCGCATCCTACTCTGCTCTTCCAACTTCCCTGCAGTCACATCACAGACACCTCTAAGTGACCAACGCTGGACCTCACCAACACTGCGATCAAGGATAGCCTGTAGTGCAGCACATGTGAAGCTGCTCCCTGTCTCCAGGGGAAGCTGGGTCCCTCGGACAACCCTTCGGATCAACAGAGCAGACTCTGCTCCTTGTAGAGTGCTGTCAGGCTGTGGCACAACTCAGCACAGGTTTACAGGGCAATACTTCTAAGACCTGTGGCTAAAGTTACGGTGCTTGAGCACAAAGCACCTGTAACAAAGTTCAAGTCATGACCCAAGTGATCATCCTGATCCTTGTTCGGAAAGCAGGCTGACACGTACGGGACGCCCGGGAGACTCTGGGGTAAAACAAGGCTCAGCAGGTCCTTCTCCACGGGGATCCAGGAGGGACAATGCGCGGCGAGCGGGCTGTCACTGCAGAGCCACTCGCACATCCTCGGTCCTGCTTCCCTCGCTCGCCTCCCAAAAACCGAGTCAGAGGCTGGGCTGGCACTGCCGTGGAGTCTCGGCACACACATGCTTTACTCACACCTCGTTCCAGAGAACATAACGAGGAAGAAGCCCGGCGATGCCGGGCATCGCCGCCCCGGGAATGCACCTCCCGAGGGGCTGCCCAGGCCAGCCGACCGTTGCCAGGCGGGAACACTGGAAGTTGTGTTAGCGTTTCGGAAAGGCGGGTAACAGTGGGGCAGCCGTGATGGTAACGAGCGCTAACACGGGGGCAGCCGCGCTGCGCAACGACAGGCGGCGAGCGTGTGTGTGTGTGTGTGTGCGGGGTAAACAAAGCCCCGCCGGGCAGCTCCGCACCGTCCCCTCCCGCAGAGCCGCCGCGGCCGAGAGCGGGCCCTGCCGGGCACCGCGGCGGGCACGGCCCGGCCCGCACCCACCGCCACCTGCGCGAGCGGCGGAGGCCGCGGCGGAGGCCGCGCCCGGCCGGGGTCTCACCCACCTCGTCGCCCCACTTGAGCACGTCCTTGTGGCGGTCGCGCAGGGCGCGGTAGATGTGGAGAAACTGGAGGATGCCGTGCCGCCGCACGTGCTCCGCGTGCCGCCGCGTCTCCTCCCAGCTCAGAGGCGAGCCCTGCGACAGCAGCCCCATGCCGGCAGGGAGCGAGGGAGGGAGCGGGAGAGGTCGGGCAGGCGAGCGGAGCGGCAGCGAGCGGAGCGAGTGCGCTCCGAGCCGCGGGTGCGCTCTGCGCTCCGAGCCGCGGCGCGGCCGCCCCGACCCCGGCGCCGCACGTGACGGCGGCCGTGCGTCAGGCCGTGACTCAGCACTTTCCGCCGGCAGGCGCCGCCCCCGCGGGCTGAGCGCGGGCTGAGCGCGGCCTGGCGGCCCCGGGGCGTCCTCAGTGCGGGGCTGCGGGGGGAGCAGCGGAGGGAGAGCCCTCGGGACGGCGGATGCGGGGAACGGCAGCGCCGGGGAGCGCCGCTGCCCCGCTCTCTCCGCGCACGCCCCGGGCACGGGGGAGGAGGCGTCGCTCGCGTGCGCAAGGCGACATGGCGGCGGCAGGGGTGCGCGGCCCGGCCGGGCAGCACAGGGCAGGGCAGGGCAGGGTAGGGCTGGCCGGGCTGGGGGTCCGTATGGAAAGAGACTCTTGTGTGACTGAAAGTGGCTAAATAAAGATCCTGAGTGAAAGCACGGACGGTGTGTGAACGCTGCTGTGTATTTAGTTTAGATCAGAGCACACGTCGCAAAGAAAACTAAGATTGGAGTGGATGGAGTGAGATCCAGAAAGGTAACACCTCATCTCCCGGAGACGACCTCCTCTGCATTCCTGGGTTGCCGAGCCCACATCCCGTGGTGCGAAGCACAGACCCGCCTTGTGAAGTTGCTGAAAATGAGTTTGTTACCTGGGAATTGTCCTGGAGCGAATCAGAACAGCATTGTCTCGGGAAAGAGGATGCAGGAGCATGTCAAGGTGTTTACACAAAGTAGATGGAAGGCCTATCAGTGCTATCTCTTAATAAAATGAAGAGACAAAGGCATTGAACAGTAATGTGAAGGGAAAGGCTCTCACTGCTGAGCAGCAAAAATTCATTACTCCTGGACTCTCATTTTGTTGTATTTGCAGAGCTCTTCATAGGCCTCAGGGACAAGCATGGCTAGGATAAACTAAAGCTTTGGGAATTAGTAAGGTGTTTAAATTGTGGTATAGCCCACTAATGGATGAACTGTATTATTAGATATTTCATTAACTGCATGACTATACTGACAAGAACTGCCTAATTGTCTTTCTTCCAGAATATGAGGTACCTCAAAGCTCCCAACACATTAGAATAATATATCTAAATGCATTAGTGGAAGACATCAAATATTAAAGTAATGTAAGACCACTCAAAAATATTTTTTTAATGATCTAAGTTTCTACAGAAAGGGCAGCATTGACAGAACAAGAACAAGCAGTGACCATTAAAATTAAAATTACAAACATTTAATTTATATTGTGCTGTTCTTAAGGGCTCATGACTTTTTAAAAAGTCATGGTTTGGGCTGAAATTGTAAAGGCTGATCTAACTGAAAGCAATGTTGTTGTTGGTACTATTGTGGATCTGGAGATGGCTGGTTGAGTTAGTTTGAGGGAGAAGAAAACAATCTTCTAGTTGAAAAAATCCCTCAGCCTTTTTATTTTTGAAAAGTCAGGAGGTCAAAAGTCTCATACTTGGGAATGGGAGGCTGATGAGGGGTACCACTCATGCAAAAGCCAAGCTGTATTTTATTTCAGACCTGAGACTTCATCCCTGCATGTTGCATGTTGGGCAGTTGCACCAAAAGATCAAGATTACAGGTTGGTGCCACCGTACTGTCACCCAGCTTCAGGTTTTCCACAGCTTTAAGTTAGAGCTGAAGCACCTGAGGAGCCCCTGCAATGACAAGTAACACCAAGGAGCACAGCTAACAGCTGTGTTAGCCCCATTCCTGCTCTTGGAGAAGTGGAGCCTGGTTTTGGAGCAAACTTTATTGTTTTGGAGCAAACTTTATTATATCAGATCAAACTTAACATTGTTGTCTTATGAATCCAGGCAAACCTGTCCTGGTTATTTAGGATCCATATTCCCAGTTCACTTGGCTGATAGCGAGAGCACTGTGTTGCTGAGAAAGTTTTTTGAAAACCTGGGTATTTGGTATGATCCCAGCTGCTTTGAGTGTGCTGCTGTGTATAATGGACTGCAAACATTTCCAGCGACATACACAAAATTTTGAAACTAAGATCGAAACTCAGATCAGCTTTATTATTATAACGCAGGCTGCTATTATGCAGTCTGCACTCTTCAGCTGACTACTAATGCTACTCTTTGACCTGAAATTCAAGAGTACATTTTCAGTGTGTCTTTCTCAACCGTCATTCTCAACTCAGCTCATTTTTGTGTTATTTTAGTGCCAATATCTGCTCTGTTTCCAGACCTGTGTGCTTAGTCTTATCAACTATAGAGCTAATTCATTGTTTATAACAGAAACTCAAAATATTTTCCTTCTGCACAAGTAAAATTGATCAAGATATAAACTCTTTTATCACATTGTAATCTCTAGTATAACAGTGTGACAGATGAGCTGAGGTGTTCACTACCTTCAGCTGAAGCTTTTTTTCGCTTCAGTTCCAATTAATATGTTCTGGCGATGTGGGGCAATCTATAGTCTTTTTCCTTTGCAGGAAACTGTGGAACAGGGGAGACTAAGGCATTCTAAAGCTGACAGCATCATATGCAGAAGCATTCATTTGCACGTCACCCAAAATATGACTTCAAGACAAACCATCATTGTATAATATCTGCCTACATGCATAATGTTGTATAATTATTTCCAGTACAGTGAGTATCATGTGTAATGATATATTACTTCCAATATACTTTATATGAAAAAAAAGCTTTTCTAAACATACAGGCAGTACGGATGTTGTTATTACTTTACTTTTTGGATGATGTTATTACTTTACTCTATACCCACATTCCCATCCCCAAGACTTGACTAGTTTCTCTGTACAGTCCAAAGAAAAATTAAGCTTTTGGGTTTTTTTCTCCTCCCTTCTCTGTTTTAGAACAGAAACTTAATGGAGAAGCCTTGCCCTGGATGAAAAGGAACACAAATTTTCTGCATCAAGTTGTAAAAAGCAAATACTATTTATTTTTACAGAGATAGAAAAAAATGTTTCCATGTGAGATTCAGCTATTTTTTATGATAGTGTTGATGCAGCATGACAGCGCCCAGAAATGTCTGTGCTACGAAACAAAAATACTCTAAAAAATAAAGATATACTAAAGTTACAAAATCATAGGAGGTTACTGATCCTTGCCGTGAAAACCATTAGAAAGACATCAGGTATTAGAATTTAGATGAAGGTCAGTAGGGATCTGGAAATGCTTTACAGTTGGAATAGTCAAGGGAAAAGGCTGATGTACTTTTAATTTAGAGACAGTAAGTTGGTGGGAGGAGAATATGTGATTTGGAAGCTGCACAGCAAGGAGCTGTTTCTCATGTTCCTGTCTTTCTCCACAGAGATAAGTCACTTTGTGTTTTGTGTAGCTGCAAAGCTCTTCAAATCAGCTGCCACTAAATCTAAATAGAATAGCTTGGCACTGTGAGAATATTCGCACTGGAAGAGGTGAAAGATATGTAGACTCATAGGTGAAGCCACTCCTACAGAATCCTTTTACTGGCTGTCATTAGAAGTAATAAGTAAAAAGCAGATGTCTTGTGATGAGGCTGTTATTACAAGGAAGAAAGAAAGAAAGATTTGTTTTACTTCATGAATCATCTGCAAAAAAAATTTTAAAGCAGCTTTGTTCAAAGTGACTGGAATTGCTGAATATTATATTATTCTCTGAGTAAATATTATATTGCTGAATATTATATTATTCTCTGAGTAAAATGAAAAGAACTTCAGAGTAACCGATCCACTTTCAAAGTTTTGGAATTATGTGTTTGGTAGAAAAAAAGATCATTATAATTTTTTTGATCACACTTCTATGCTTCCAGGACTATAATTTGTGATGTGCACTTGTGCACAGTACAATTGACAGAGTAGAGCAGCAGATGCAGTAAGTGCTTCCTTTTGAGTGAGGAGGCCTTCAGGCATTTCCTGAGCCACTGGAGAGATCTTGATGCAGAAAGTCTTGCTGACTAGCAGCTTGGATTAAATAATCTGTTTGAGGGGAGAAGGAAGTCAGGACACTGAAAAGATTCAAATGAAGAATCTTCTGATGTATCTTCAAGTTCAGATCTTCCTGCTTTGCAGTGAGGAATTTGACTAACAGAGACTTATTCCAGTCTAAGTTACAATGTTAGGTCCTCTCTAAGATAACTTCTCAATTAGTGTATGCAGGACACTGTTGTGGCTTGTCAGTATTGCTGTAAAGTTACGTTTTCTTGCTGTCACCTGATGTGGAAATGACTGTAGTAGAATTAAGTAATGTCATGAGTCTGAGTGGTGTATTTCTAGGATTTTTTTTTTTTGTGTGTGAAATTCTCACTAGTAGATGGTTTTGAGGATCAGAGTTTTTTATTTACTTCAGTAAGGATGAATTGTGCATTTCAGTCTATGGTTTTACGTGTTAATGTAAAAAGTGAATATCATGACATTTTTTTACCACTTCGGTCTGTATGAGCATGTTTCTTTTGCAAAGAACTTGAATTTCTCTTTTCATAGTAGCCCACGTATCTTTTGCTGCATCTGTGGGCCTGATTATGGTGCCTTAATTGAGTCTGGTGTATCTAATCATGTCATGAATGCTGAAGGTAACAGCAGATGTTGTAGTGTGTGAGTTATTCTGTCTGCAGATTGCTGAGATGCTGCCTCTCAGAGTGGTCTGGTGTGGTGCCTGAAACCCACTGCATCCTGTTCACCTTTTCTCCTGCCACTAACAGGTTCCCTGGAGGTGCCCTCTGCTACCAATTTATCTGTCACTGTGACTGAATCTCCTAAAGAGGTTCTTTGATGATGTCCACAAGATACAGAGTACTTCCAAAGAAAGTAAGAACTTCGAAATTATTTCCTGGTTTATTTTCTTTCCAGCATCTTCTAAACTGTAGAGCTTTTATTATAGAATTATCTTTATATTCTATTCCACAGGCTGACCTGTGGGATGTAGATATCAACCGTGTAATATAAAAGAAAAGAATGCCAGGTGCTCAATAACAAAACAGAAGACTGACTACCTTCACATCCTGTCCGCATGCCGAGTTGTTTTCTTTAATGCAACATTTTATTCATTGTGAGTATCAGAAGCAGTGAAATTCCTTTTTAGATATAAGGTAAGAGAACATAATAGAGGCACTACCTTAAACAGGGGCTGTGTGCAAAGTCCTTCCAAAGACTTTGTTGACAACTAGGCTTTACCGAGGCCTGAATTCAGATGTGCAGCTTAAGTGACTGAATTCCTTAGTTACTTGACTTCCCACCACAGGCAGGTGTGTGGGTGTGTGTGCTTTTCTTGCACTGAAAAGTCCTAACTCCATCATCAGCATCTCCTGAAAAGAATCCACAAATCCCTAAATGTTAGTTGGATATTGGTTAGAGCATTCAAAAGTTAGTTGAAAAGCAGAATAAATAAATCATATTATTCTCTTTGGTAACTGTCTCATCCTTCTTGCCACAGTCAAGGTGTAGCATTTTTTTTCACATAGAGAAATTTAGCAACTAAGAATAAGATACAGATCAATAATGGAAAAAGTAGCAGATTTCCGAAGTAAAATACATTAGTAGCAGTTTATATATATTTTTTAACACCAGTTTTCAGCAATAAGTGCTTTCCAGACTGGGAAATAAAAGCAGAGCCAGTGAGCTGATCTGCCAGGTACACTGCGGGCCACTGAAAGGCAGAGGGGCCGTAGCATTGTCCTGTGCTCCTGCCTTGAGGTGACCAGGGCAGGTGGCCTGGGCTTCATGGTCCCACTAGGAGGCATATTCCTCTGCCAGGCAGCAACCTAGAGCCATAAGCTTTTCCCATTCTGGGAGCACTTTGTGCCATAATGTAGTGAAATCTCCCTGTCAGAGAAAGCTGATGCCTGATAGCTGTGTGGATACCCCATATGAATTTGATTCTTCCATACCCACACACCTTCAAGTCAAGATACTAAACTATCACAAGTATTAAATCTGCAAAGTTGGGAATACCACAACTTTCCCAAGACAGGATCTGTTTCCCCCTCCTTGGTGTATTTGGTCATTGCCTGGCAGCTTTTTGTGTGTTGCAGTTCTGCCTCCTTTCATCCTTCAATATTGTAATTGTAGTGTAAGTTATAATTTCTGGTGGGAGTAGTCAGTATTTACAAGATTGCTCATTGTGTAGGCTTTTGGTCAGGTAACAATGAACCAAATGGGAGTAATCCTCTTGCATTTTAAAGGTCCATATGTACAGATGTTTGTACATTAGATAAAACCATAGCAGCTAACAACCTTCATGAGGAAAATGAGATAGCAGAGTAGGATTTTATAAGAGTTTTTAAAACTCTTATAGTGAAAGCTTTTCAATCCCCTAAATAAATCCAGAGTCTCAAAAACTTACTTGATTTTAACACCTAATGTTTTTGTCAATTTGAAGCAGGGGTGGTCACAAAAAGATTACATATAAGTTTCCTTATATTGAATTTTTTGTCTAAAATACAAAGTCCCAAACAGTAGCTTAGCCTCAAGAACTGTATCCAGTTAGAAAGACTGAGGCAGTCAGCAAATAACTTTTGGTATTTTTCTAATAACCACAACATCATTTGCCTTAAAACTAACCCACACTTCACATGCCAAGAAAAATAATAACTTACAGGCCTTTAATAGTACAAGTTAGCAATAGCCATTATAAAACTAGTGAAAAGCCATCTCAAATTTCTGAGTGCCACACCTTAGTTCCTCTGGCTTTTGATAGCTAGTGAAGACTAATCTGTTTGCAAACCTAATATGACACCAAAGTATTTTTTTGGTGGGGGGGGATATAATGAATCAATAGGATGCATTAAATATCCAGAGTGGAGAAAACAGTCCACTAGCACACAGTGAACAGTCTCCAGAGATCAATTATGTCTTCCTCAGTTGCAAGTTTATCTCCAAATCTTTAATTACAAAGTATTTTCATCTCATCTATTTCATATTGTGTATAATCGATTTTATATGGATTATAAAGCTCTCTTGAAAACTTGAAAATTATTGGAAGTGCATACTGAAAACTTGAAAATTATTGGAAATGCATTCCTCTTGTCTCTGTGAATGAAAATGGTTGTTTGCTGATTTTCGAAAGACTTTAGACAGAAATGAGTGGCAAATCAAAATGGTAAGAAGAAATCTTGACAAAAGAGAACATTTATAGAGAGAATCAGTATTTGCTATGGCATACTCTTTGTAGGTAACTGTTATCACCAGTCATACCTCGTAGGTGTTTCCACCATGTCAGCACTTCTCAGGGTCTCTCTTCTAGAGGCAAGTTAGAAATGTTTTGGAGACTCAATTTGAAAGTGTAATTAAACGTAAGATACTGAAAATGCCTCTTGTGAAATTTCTCTAGGTGGACTAATTGATACAATTTTAGAAGTTAGTCTGGTACTTACAGCACTTTTGTGTTGTTGTTTATAGTGCTGCTGAGGAACTAACAAGAGGTCTTGTGTACAGCAGAGGATCAGATGTCAGGCTGCTTTGGGTGGGATACAGAAAGTTTAATTTAAGTACCTAAAACAATTATTGCCTACCTTACCTGTAGACCCCCCACTTTAGGCCCTGATACAGTTATCTTTGGGTAAGAGCCTCAGTTTCTCATAAGTCTGCCATGGAATTACTGTATAATTTCATGTGATATAGGTAATATATATCATTCCACAGAGTAGTGACAACCTGCCATGGAGGCCAGCAGTGGAGAATGACAAGCCTGCCTGTTGACAAACCATATTCTCCTGGTCATTCAACAGCTGATACTAAAGCTATGACGATAAAACAAGAAATATATGCAAAAATATTTTAAAATAGTGATACTCCTTCATATAAATGAATATTTGTACTGAATACATATTTATAACCTTTCTTAGCACAAGTTTCATGTTTCAGTTTTTTATATTCCCTATTTCTGCTCAGGCTCTGTAATACATATATGCCTTTCAAATGACATTCAGGAGGTCTTCCGTGTCAAGTATGAAGAAATAGTTAAACCTGAGCAGGTGAGGTAAGAGTTGGAACCCAAACCATGCTTTGCATCACCAAATCCCCCAAGGCTCCATTGTTCTAGTATTTGAGGTTTATAGAAAATAACTGCCTGGTTTCTCTCCCATGCCTGTAAATGATTACATGCCTCACATTTCCAACCTCTCCCAGTACTGCCACTAATAGCAATACAGTCTCCATGTGGTAACCCAGTTGTTCACATCCATAACTTCTTTAATATTTGTCCAAATTCCCATTTCTGCCAAAGAACATATCAGGCACGAAGATAAGAATGAGGGAAATGTAACCCTTGCCTCAAATAACCTGTAATGAACTGTAATGTTTTATCACAAGAAGTGTACTTTGTACAGTTGTGTAAAAGAGCAACCCCTGCCTGCCAAACCTGCAGCGCTCCCAACTCTCCATGGCGCTGACATCAGGATTCCTGTGTTTTGCATGAAGGATTAGCTACTGCCTGCTGGTTCATTCCAAAGCTATGGCCTCTGAGTATCAGTGCCAAGGCAGTGTTGTTGGGTTTGTGCCCTGCATGGATCTGTGCATGGTGCAGAGGGGTAGGGAAGGCCACAAGGTTCCCTTAGTGAAGGCTGTTCTTGGCATACAGCAGCAGACCTAGAAGGAAGAACGGCAAACACAGCCAGAAGACTCCATGCTTAAAATAATTCAGTCTAATGCTAGTTATTTTTTTCTTGGGCTTTGATATAGGAATTATGAGAGCTTATAGCCTCCTTTTTAGTGTATGTATGTGTGCAGGTTTTGGTCATATGAATCACCCCCTGAGAAACCTTTGTTCTTCTCAAAGGTCTCATGACTCCAGTTCCACCTGTGTGCTCTAATCTTCCTTTTCATAAGGACTGTATAATTCTGTGGCACTCCACCAAGGAAAAGGCTTGAACTATACCATGGAATAGTTGTTAAAAATCCCAAGTAGAAACCTGTTTATTACTATATGTAACTGAAGATTAAATTTATTAATAAGCCTAAACATGTTCCAGGCATCTCAACTGAAGCACACTGTTAGCTACCTCAGCAAATACTATGAAGCTGAAATGCCAGTTTGCAAATAGACCAACTATATCAAAAAAGGAAACATTGACTTTCCATTGAGTAGTTCAGGTATTCGAATAATTTTACATCCCACTTGTATCTTTCTTTGGCAGATTGTATTTCTGGATAGACCTTCAGGTCCTGAAAAATGGGTGGAATATGAGCTCAATAGCTCTGCTTTCTCCCCATGAGGAACCATGTTATGTGAGGGAACAGCTCTCAGCTGCTGTCTCACTGCTGTTCCCACACACTGTATAAACACCACTGTTGGTGGATCATGGGCTGCAGGGTCTTTGGTGATGTTACCATCCTTGTTTCTCAGCCTGTGCTGTATGAAGCAAAACACAATTCTAAATGACCATGGAGGTTGTCAAGAGGTGAGGGACAGGTTCTCAAAGACAGACGCTACAACTAAAGAGACATGCAGCTCTCAAGGGAGCAGTTTCCAACTGCTTTGGAAACACCTCAGTGGATGCTACTCAACACTTCAGGCCTCTAAACACATTGGATATCTGGTCTCTCAGAAAGTTTCCTCTTGGAGTTCTTTATGTTCACCTTATCACATTCATTATTGCTCAGTCCTCTAAGCCAGGCTATATAATTACTGACAGGCTGCAGATGGCTACCAGGACAAGCCTTCAGGACACATAACAAGAATTAAAATACCTTCAGCAAAGCTGTACAGTTACATGTTTGGGCTTGAGGTTGTCTAACAGCTCATTTCCACCCGTCTCCCTGTTCTACTTCTGCCTTGGCCCTCCTCCCCTTAAATGCACTGGCTTGTGTTTTCTGACCCTGCCCCAAGCCAATTCAGTTTACTGTAACTGAGAAGAATATTAAACTGGAAAAAAGGTGAATCATTCGTGATGGCATGTGGGGTTGACTCAAAGTATGAATGTATTGAAGAGCACCAAGGCTAATGCAAAAGATGGGACAAGATTGTCTGATTGGGTCTGGGAAAAGAAGAAAAGGAGATGAGAACTTTATAGCTGTGTCAAGCTGGTTAATGTGCTTTGTGGTGAAGTGCCACTATCCCTGAATAACAAATGGCCAAATTCTGTTCATGAACAGTTCACCTCTAGCATCATAATGCACACAACATGTTATCTTTGTTTGTCATTATGGATTTGTCTTTCACAGAGTGGTTATACATGGACAAAGCTGGGATTGCAATATGAGAGATCAGCCAGTGAGGCTCCAGAGGGAAGACGGTCAATAATATTGGCATATTTTGTAAGCTCATCTCTTAACTCCCTCCAGGAGAAAACAACAATCTCGCTTGCCATCTCTGTGGGACCTAGGTAGGCTTTCTTTCTCCTCTCCCCCCCGCCCACCTCCAATTTGTTTGTTTAGCTGGGGTTTTTTTCCTATCATAAATTCTAGAAACAGATCAGCTTTTCATCTTCCTCTCAAAAATCTGTAGAGAAGCAAGACAGTAAATAAATAAATAGAAATTAAATGTACCGCCCATGAAAGATTTAACATCATTCAGTTGGAGGAAAAGGAGGAAAACTAATGACTGGCAGCAACTAGTTATCACTCCAGGACTTCAAAGTGTTTTCCAGATTAACTGAAGACATTTTCTATTTCTATTGAGGTCAAGGACAATATTTCCATTGGCTATAGCTGGGGCAGTTTTAATCCCTTAAGTTTTGAACAGTCCTGTTTTTCAAAGTAAAATAAAAAAGTACGACATTCTTTCAAAACTGGGTCAGTTGTCTGATGTGTGGATTCATCATTCATTTTGATACTTATCTGTTTGTATTCTCATTATTCTGTTGAGGTTAGCTCAAAAGAGAAGGCACCTCCCAAGCTATCCTCCCTTGAAATGTCATCTGAGGCTTTCTTTTCTACTTTTTAAGCTCTGTGGGAAGTACAGATTAACCTCCATTAAAAACAAAACAGAGCAAGAACAACTCATGTTCCTCACGCAACTGTGTCTTGGGGTGAACAAAGCAATGACTCACCGTTGCCTTTGGCACCCTGCTTTGGCCAGGCAGGTGCAGTGGGCAGATATATGTGAGCTTTGGGTGTATGTTTGGGTGTATGTTTTGGCAATATGTGCCAAAACACTGACAGCCCCACTTGACAGGGAGAAGGGCAGACTCCTTGGACATAAACTATGGAGGGTAGCCAAGACATCCACACAGGGCTGAAGATACAACACAGGACCTATTGGATCCTCATGCCCTCTGTGTTGGTGGCTGGGGGGCTGCTGGAATATGCTAGAGTACTCAAGAGGGCATCTACATGTGAAAACTTGCGTCTTTGTTGAAGATCCCTGGAGCTGATTTGTAAAGTAGTCATGGGTGAAAGAGCTAACCCGCACAGAAAGCATACTTGCTGGTTTTCTTGAACAGATTCTCCTCTGAAACCTTCAAATGGATTATTGTTTACACTTAAACGTTTTTATTTGTTTGTTTGTTTGTTTGTTTTAAAGAAACAAGCTATTTGTGCTGATTTTTTCCTTTGGAATAGCGTATTGGACCTCTTAGCAGCCTGAAGGTCGATGTTCACATGTTGCAGTTGCCACTGCCTTACAGGCAGCTCTCAACCCAGTGCTTCTGGTCTTACAAACACATCACTCATGTTTCCTCCTGGGAAACTGCAGGAATAGTCCACCTGCAAGAGGACAGATTAACCAAAACTCAAGGAGAAATCTGTCCTTCAGGTGGACAAATCTTCTTTGAAGAGAGGAGTCCATTCTTTGTATGTACATGTGGGCATTGGATACAGTGATCAGCCCTGGGATAGATCAGGGAATTTCAGGCTTTTGGTTTCATATTTCCTATCATACCTTCCAGTATTCTGTACTCTGCAGTATTCTGTACTGTGCAAACATATCCTACACTTAGTCAGCCTGAGGCCATTGGTGTAACTGTGCCCAGCGAGAGTAAAATGTGTATATTTCTGTGGTTGAGCTGAAACATTGCTCTATGAAAGGCTCACTTTTGGGGTTGAGTGAGGAGCTTTCAAGGAGGGTAGGAGTACTGCCACAGTAAATGCAGCTAGGCATGGCTCTGTCACACAGCCTGGGGACACAAATCAGTGTGGGATTTTCACAGCTTACTTAGTTTGCAATTTTTAGTTTACTATCTTGGATTACTGAGTCATGAAATTCAGCTGCAGTTGAGTTGAACTTTAAGAATAATTACATAAAATATTACATTTTTAATTTCCTGTTCAGAGCTGTACTGGGTATGAGTTCAGTAAACAAAAGAGGGTGCAGAAGATCAGTACTAATAAAAATCCTGCCTACAATCTCGTTAAGAAATCTCATCTGTTCCTGTGTAGTGAATGAAGAAGGGATCTCTTGAAAGGAGCATGATGCAGTTGTATCATTAGTGTATCATAATATGTACACAACAAGATGTCACATTAAAGGCAAGCTTAATTATGGCATTTCATGGCACTAAAGGGAATTACTTTGCTATAATAATTTTCTTTCAGTGCAGGGCAATTTTTTGCTTTGGTGGTGTGCGTGAATAACCTCCTAGCTGTACAAAAAAGGGAAGGTGAAAATGTATACACCATGCATGTTGGCATTTATGCATTCATCAGCAAGTTAAGATGTTCTTGATTCATAGCACCATCCTCTGCCCTTTGAACTTCACACTCAGAGACAGGCTACCTTCCCCAGGGAGTCAGCCCCAAATGAATGCTAAGACAGCTGTGTTTCCACTGCTTTTCACACTTTTTATGCTGATAAAAAAATCTTGTTTATTCCCAGCTCCAGAAGAAGCTGAGATGAACAGAGCACAGAACTGTTGGTCCATTTACTCTTCATCTTTTTTTTGTGCTAAGTGTGTATCTGGTGCTGATCTGTTAGCTCTGTGCACTGATCCTTGCCTTGGAGCCTTCACAAGAGCATGAGGCTGGCCCAGCTGCAGCACTGCAATGTGGGGATGACATATCTGTCAGACCATGCTTGGTTCAAAAACCTCCACAGACTGGAGGAGGAGGGTCTCCCAGGAACTTCCATCACATATTTGTTGTCCTTGGAATTTGAAGAGTTTCTCGTTTAGTCCAACTCTCGCCTCTCCAAATGGGAAATTTTTCATCAAATTCATAGATGTTGAAGAGCTTCCTGAAGGACCAACTGTAGTTTTGCTAACCTAGGAAACACGGCACATTTCTCACCCGCTCATGTTTTCGACAGTGACTGAGCCCCCCTGCACCTCTCCCACAAAAAGAAGGCATATTTCCTGTCTTATTCTCATCAGTGACAACCATTTTTGTCAACATTTTCTAGTGGTGGGCAGTCTTAGTGATACCAAGGCTGAAAAATTTCAATAGTGTGAAAGTCTTGCAAAGCCATATGAAGAACTTCAGGTGGGAGCTGCTGGACGCCCTTTCCTGTAGATGCTGCTGCCAGTGATGTATATGGTACTAGCCAGAAAACACTAAACAGAACTCAGAAATTATTTTTTTTCTGTCCTGATTTTAGCGCTGAAATGTTCTTTTTGCCTACAGAATATAATTTCATTTTCCCCACTATAAAATAGTGGCTATTCAATAGTGTATTACACTTGTGTTTGTGAAGGAAGCAAGTTTCTGCATCTCAGATTTCTGCATTTAATAAGTTGTCCCACTTGCACACCAACTTCTTGAAGACCTACAAAGCCACTCAGTAGCAGAATCCAACATAGTATTAAACCTAAGGGAGGAATCAGAAGATAGAAATTGTCCTAGTTGATGGGAAAATGTTTGATTGATTGCACTAAGGGTGTACTTTATTTTAAATATTCTAATGCTTTTGAAATACTAAGAGATCTAAAAATATAAACTGCAACTTTGAAATGGAACATTGTTATTTGTGGGGATGATACCAGTAGTAACTGTAATTGCCAAAATTCAGAGAAATATGAAGTTGCTTTTACTCAGCAAGCACTGACCAAATAGAGGAGCTCTCCTGGATCAGGCTGTACATTAATTACTGACCCATCAGTAGGGTCTGTGCTTCTGAAAGTTTAACACCACTATTTTAGAACAAACACATAAACTACTGTATTTCAACAAATACTGTCCACATTCCTTGTTCCTTCTGTCAACTTGACCAATTCCATCTGAACTAAGTAGCTGTTCTTGTGCTCCCCTAAAATCTCTGCTTTCTGCCTCAATCTCAGACTGCTTCGAGTTCAAAATGGGTACAATTTGTGGATGTGTTTCTTTGTAGTTGTTGTTTGGCTATACTATGGCTGTATATAATCAATACGGTAGGTTTATCATGGTAAGCTGCATCAATATGTGGCAACAGTGCTGCGGAAATCAGGTCTCCAATTCCTTGATAGTCAGAGGCCCAATATGATGCTATTTGGAATCATCTAAAAGGATCAAATATTCATTAGGAAAATAAATAAGCTGATCCTTTTTATCAGTTCATTTTGGTTTTCTGTTGATGTATCACCAAATGAAGCCAGAAAGATAAGGAATTCATTTGTCAGAGAAAATTCATCCATTTCTTATCTTTGTAAGACTTTGGCTGGTGTCCATCCTTAAGCAATGCCACGTTATTTCTCTGAGCTAATAAAAAGATCAGTGACTCAGCATCTGTAGCTTGCAATTCAAAATCAGGGGAAAAGTTTGGACAGCATGCCAGCATTTCATCCTGGTGTTAATGTGTTATCTTTAGGAGAGACCAAAGGGCGGCCTTCTGGAACACAAATAAATGAATACATTTAGCCTTAATTGTTTTTAAGTTCTCTGCTTATTTTCCAGATGGCACCTGTTCTTCCTTGTGGAAAACAGCCTAACTGCGAGCAGCTTGGGCTGGGAAACTGAGTTGTGAAGTTGTAAAAGTATATGAACTGTCAGAGTGACTAAGCAAAAAAGGAGCAAAACTGCAGTAAATACCAGGTGTTGTTTTGAGATGTGCTAAGCGTGTGGACTGGTACTGACCACCTATGAGAAGGTGAGCTGGCACGCGTGAACTGAGGCACACAGCCAATGAAGGATAACTTCTGTACATGTGGACAGAGGAAAAGACTATAAAAGATGTATGGTTGTTGATAATAAAGGATCAGTTTGTGCCTGCTAACCTTCCTGTGTGTGTGTCTTTTTGGCCGCTGCACTTTCTAAATGACTTTAATTCCTCATTTGGATTGTCAGATCAAATTTGCCACCAACTTTGTCATTTTCCAACCAAAACTGGTAGGAAACATTCTAAAACAGAAAAAGGGATAATTGTGACAAGCAATATTTTCTCTTTTGGCTGGTGATTTGGTTTATTTATTTATTTATTATGCTCTGCACTCTAAGTTATTTCCAAAAGCTTCAAATGGAAGATGCAGATGTAAACAAAACTTTGGTACTCCAGAGAGCATAGCTTGCACAGGAGTTTCAGGAGAGTAAAATAGTTTCAGGAATTAAACCCAGATGACTTTCTTTTAAGTGCACTTATGTTTGTGGAGAGAATGGACACATAGCCAGAGGACGAAGCCTCAAAGTATTCATGGGGTGAATGCTTTGCATTGTTCCATAAGTTCACTGCACAGGGCCAGATTGGTCCAGGAACCCTCCTGGGGGAAGAGCACCGTGTCTGGGTCTCTCTTGCCCATATCAGTGAACAGCACGTATGAAGGTGCCTCTTACATTTGTCATGGTCTGATACGACTCAAATCGACTAATTAATTTGTCAAGTTGCTGAGTCACTACCAATCCGAAGCATAACTGAACTAATAACACAAAAAGCTTGAAGCATATCTAAAATAATGACACAAAATGCTCTATATACTCTATGTACTGTTATCTATGTCACATAATGAAAACATAAGTTGTTTGTAACATGTTTCTAGATTTGTTGAATGTCTCTAGTCTCAGCCTTTGTGTGTTTCTATAATCTTTCATGTGTGGTTCTATAATCTGAAAGGTCCCAGTACTTTCTGTCCAGTCATAGAACCATAAAATCCTAGAATATGCTGAGTTGGAAGGGACCCATCAGAATCATAAAGTCCAACTCGATGAGCAGGACACTTCCAAGAGTCACACCATGTGCCTGAGAGCATTGTCCAAACGCTTCTTGAACTCAGAGAGGCTTGGTGCTGTGACCAGCTCCTTGGAGAGTCTGTTCCAGTGCTTGAACACCCTCTGGGTGAAAAACATTTTCTTGATACCTAACCCAAACCTCCCCTGACTCAGCTTCACTGTCACTGGTGACAAGAGTAAAGAGATCAGTACTTTCCCCTCTGCTTCCCCTCATGAGGATGATCTGTTGGCCCCATTTCACATAAGCAAACTTGCTAGCAAACCAATAATTTTATATTAGCATGATATATTAAGCATGAAACACCTACAGCCACGTGGCACTAGGACAGACTGTCATTGCACAGCTCTGCTATGCTGTCAGCAGAAGAAAGCCAATGCTCCTTGACCAGGCTAACAAGAAACACTATCAAAGACACTGAAGAAAGTCTTCATTTTATTAAACTGAATGTCTTTCTAACACATTACAAGGAATATATTATTTTTTCTATATTTTTTCTGTTTGTTATCTTAATTGCCACAAAATAGTGGTTTTCTGTGACTCTCAGTGGACCCAGCAACTTGGACCTGTGGGCCACTTCCCTCAGATTTATAGGATGCTCCTTTGCCCATGTGACTCTCTCATGCCTCTGACCCTGTCCCATTCATTCCTTCATGAAAGAAACCCTGGCAACTGGGCTGGGGCTCTGAGGAAATTTGCGGAAAGATTGATCTTTCCTGAGGAACTGCCAGATTCATTGGAAATGTTGAAATGTTTCGTAGGCACACACTGTTTTTTTATTTCAGTGTGACAAACCAGAGGGGTCCCACTGGAACTTGTCAGGTCACAGCTGCTGGGCTGAGGTGTGAGCAGGACACAGCCTTGCCTGGCTCTCTGGCCATAAACTGGCAGCTTGAGTTTCTGCAGCAGAGCTGGAAGAGTGGTAAGTGTGAGATTCTCAGCTTTGTGCAAAGATTTGGCAGGTCTGCGCTTGGATCCAGAGGGGTGAGCCCACAAACCCGGCTGCTCTAGCTCACCCTACCAGTCCCACCAAAGAACAGGCAGTGTGCCCTAAGGGCTGCCACGAGGCTCCCATGCAGTGTGGGCAGCTGACTGCTTTGTTTAGCTTTTCAAAAACCTGGTGACTTTTCTGAAGCAAATACTTTCAGGGCCTCCTCTCCTGGCATTTTCAGTCTGTAATCCCGTTTAAAACAATGGCTGCTCTTTGCAGACTCTGAGTTATGCAGCCCAGTTGCAGAAGCAGTCATGTGCTCTCCTCACTCATGGAAAAAAGGCTGAAAAGGACTGCTCTGCTAGGTCTGAGAAGTTGGTTCAGGGGTAGGAATTGTATTTTTAAGCTGGCATTAGCCAGAATCAGTGCTAAAAGATGTAGTGCTGCATCCCTCACCTGCTCATACCTACCCTCTCCCCTGAGTTTGCACAAGCCTGCTCTGAACAACAGATGAATTAATCCAGGTGAAATCTCAGCCAGTGGGAACATAAACACAAGCTGTAATCTAGCTTGCAGTCATGGTGTGGTCTTCCATCCAGCCACATGGACATGTGTGCCCACAGGAGGCTGGAGGGGAGGGAGAGAGCTGTCTCTGCAGGAGACCGGGGAGGAGGATGCAAGGCGGTCTCTGGGAGCTTGTGCTTCCTCACAGGGTGAGGTTACATGGGATGGCTGAGCCTGAGGGTGGCTGTTACCTGGGGACAATGACACCTACCTCCAGCAGAGCTTTGTGAGCCTTGGTGAAATTTTTTTGATCCTAACTTCCCCCTGCTGGGATGGCACACACATGAGCACCAAGCCCCACACCATAGCAGGATGGAAGTGCTAGAGCAGCAATCATGCCACCTCTGATCAGAAGCCTTCAGACAGGATTCTTCATGGAGTCACCAAAATTGCAGTAATGGTGCTGTGGCGACCTGGGCTGAGTATGTGAAATGGTGTGTAGGAGACGCTGAGAGGTGCCGCCCTCCCAGCTGTCCTGGGATTTCACTCATGAGGCAAGTCACGAGCATTTATTTTACAACTCTATGTTCAGAGCACTTTTTCACAATGAACTTGCATAAAATAGACTTTTTTTGTGTGTTGAGAAATCAGTTCCAAGTTGTGGACCACTTCTGCATCTGCACAGTAGTCCTTAGCAGGCATTTTGCAGGCTAGCTCCAGGCTTGGAGAAACAGAGGCATGTTTCTCAGGCTGTCCTCAAAAGAGGGCATGTGAGAAAAACTTTCAAGGTCCTTTACTAGTTAATGGTTGTTTTTCCTGTTTTGCAATACAGAACAACTAAATATTCTCAGCTTGTTGAAACTAATATATCTTGTGTGACTTTCTTTCATCTTCTTTCTTTCATCACCTTCTTTCTTTATCTGTGACTGAAAAAATATACATTAATTCCTGGAAAAGCTTACAAAACCCAAAAAGGTAAGTGAACTAATTTCACCTTTGTAGAACAGGTCAACTTGTTGGTGCTTGTTCTCAACGTGCAGTGCTTTTATCCACTGAGAAGACTGTGGTGAAACCAGCACTGAGGTGCTTTGCTCTAACCACTAACACATGTACAGGGGCTGTTGAGCAGATGGAGAGAGATTATAAAGCGGCAGAGAATGTCCTGGAGACTAAAAAACCTGCTATGTAGAACCTCAAAATTTTTTAAAGTTATTATGGGAAAAAGTAGAATTTTCTGAATTTATTTTTTCCAAGAAAAAAAGTTGTCTCGATTTGAGACTTGCTGTCTTTTTCCATATATTCTCTACTTTAATGAACAGCTGTGAATTTTATGTAGGAACTATTTGCTGCAGCTTTATGCGGTTTATTAGGTGGGAGATCAGACCTTAAATATTTAAGCCAGATTTACAGGCATGGAAACTAGAACAGACTGAGTGACACAACAAATAATTTATTCATTGAATGTAGCATCTTCCTTTGTGGAAATGTGCACAAATGTATTTTTGTTTTCTTACTCTTCCCATTAGGAAGATTTTTTTGATTTTTCAGCCTAACATCCAGATGAAAGAAGACTTCAGTGATCACAATGTCTGTCCATCCGTCCCACTCTGGAAACTTTTAAACCAACTGCCACACTTTATTATCATGCAGTAGTGTGACACACAGCTCAAAAGCATTAGGGTAGGATTCATTACGTTAAGTTTAGACTTGTATAGTATCAATGTCTTCATCTCAGATAGTCACTTTAGGTTGTCCTTACAGTTAGTGGAGACCAGCTGGCATATTTAACCATGATTCAAGTGACCTGATTTAGATGTCTATTTTGGGATGGGATGAATCATGGACTAAGAGTGACTTTCTTTTCTGCTTAGTTAAGATGATCGGCTGAGATGAGGAACAGTGTAATAGTGGAATTTTCTGCACAATTTTTGAAGACTGACTCTACTCAAGGAAGGCAATTTAATGAGGCAAAGCTGGAGTGTGTGTTCACCAGCAGTCACTGTGGGTAGCAGCTGCCAGCCAGCACATGCCCCTTGTCAGGGAGTGGAGGGAGATCATGCTGCCCTTCACTTAGGTGGTATTTAGAGATCATGAGAAGAAAATGAGTGTGCAGCCGAGGTGAGGAGAAAGTCATGAAGAGCTTTAGCATCAGGAGAGGTTATTGTGTTGGGCAGGTAAGAAAATAAGACACTAGTTCAAATAAACAAGGCTTCGCCAGGTTTACTGCTTTCAGAAGTAAATGCATATTCCGGAACTCATCACAACTTTGCATATTGTGACTGCTCAGGTAAAACAACTCTTAAATAATCCTTTCAGTATTTAGAGGTCAAGCCCAACCTCTGCTCAGCTTATGATGCAACTTAGTAATTTTCCATTTCCAACCTGAAACAAATTTGAAATATGCACTTTTTGTGCTTTCTTTTTTTTTTCCCACAACCACTCTTCTCTGAAAAAGTCATTATAAACACCTCAAAGTTACCTAATTATTTGCTATGAAAGTTCTCAGGTGGCCGAAGTCTTAATAATGGTTGTGTGGTTGCTATACTGAAACTGCTGCCTAGGATCGATTGTTTCTGTTTCCTGTTACTTTCTACCTTATGGCTCCCAGTGCAAGTTCCTTGATTCAGAGCAATTCTTTGTCACGCACAATAGAAATCCTGGCCAACAAGAGTCTGTAAAATTTATGGTAATGCAAGTAAATAAATGAGAATACATTACTGTACTGGTTGTGTCCTGAATGTGTGAATGTTAGAGGTGTTCCTTCTTAACTGAAGGATCTGGGAGTTGTTATGACAATGTCTCTAAAATACACTCACCATTGAGAGATTGCCTGGTTAAGCTCAGTCATTCAGTTGTTTGTGGAAGGAGACTGAGAAGTAGGATCGAGCCATCCCTGCAGAAGGAGCAGTTACGGACAACAAAAGGAGGAAACAAAACCCCAGAAAGGGGTTTCTTCTGCTGATCTCTGCGTTACCATTGAATGAAAAGTGTCACCATCACCTTAATAACCATGGTAACAATTTGTGCTTTGTCATGGTGACTCTCAATATTTCATAAGGCAGGGCATTATTCAAGACTGGCCTTACTGAAAATGCAGTTGCTCCCACAAGCATATTCTTAGGAACTTAGGATCACTTGTTAATGCATATTTATTTAGTAATTTACTTTCTAAGAGCAATTCCATTCACATTCACTTTTTCATTATCAGTAAAGCATAACTCATTACCCTGTTTTTCAGAAGGCATAACTAAGATAGCGAGTGACCTTGTTGCTTGCTTAAAGACATGGAGTGGTTCAGTGAGTCATAAACAGAGCAGTTCAAATGGCAGGCAGGTTTTGTTTGTGTTTCATTCCAGGAAAAACAAAACAAGAATGCAGGCTGGGAGAAAAGACTTCAAAACAAATGAACTGGAATTGCTCCCAAGCTGATGTTGCCCAGAATGTGGTTCAGAATCCAAATCCTACATTGAATGATGAACAGTGAATGCTAGATCATCATTTCATCCTCAAAAGCTTTATTCTCCATAAGTCTCCAGCAAGGTTACTGTCTGTTGTCCGTGATACCTCTTTTTGGGTATCCTCATCTTCCTCATGAAACAGCAGAAGGAAGCATAACACGTGACATCCTTGTTGCCATCCTCTTGGCGAGGGAGCACAGGCCTTCTGGTCATGATGAACAACTCACTCCTCACCATTTTTCAGTCTGACTGCTTCCATTCATGCCCTTGGTTAGAACTACTGACCATTCCTTTGTCCTCACTTTAATGCTTTTGCTGATGCTGTCACATACCTTCATTCCTCTGTCACCCATAACTACCCTTAACTACTTTTATTATATACTTTTTAACCCTGTACTCTGAAGGAGGGCCATAGGGCTGCCTTCCAGGGACTTCCTTGCAAAGCACAAGTGATCCAGAGTTAGGAAGGTTCAAATGCAGTCTCTAAATGTTGAGCTACCTGCATACACATGTATTTGTTCAGCACGAGCCTGTTAAGGCTTAAGAATGTGAACTGTTGATGGACAGTATTTCAGGTGAGTGAAACAAAGCATGAGAGCTGCTAAAATTAAAGGACACGACAGCCTCAAAATGAAGCTTCAAGACAACAGAATTTTCAAGTGCAGAGAAAACCAGGTAATATCTAGGTGGAATTCAGTTCAAGATGGAGGCCCTTAATGTAGTTACATGTAGGTATGGGTAAAAGTATGCTTGCTGGTTTTTTGACTATAGAGACCAGTGCCTTGATTCAATTGCCTCAATATTGGTGCCTTTGAAAGTATTTCAGAAGTCTGAGACACGTCTGACACTTACAACGTAAGGGAAATCCATGTCCTTTTGGGATGGCTGGATGCCAGACAGGACACCTTCCCAGCGCTCAAGCAGTGCTGGACATTTATGTGTGAAACTTGTCTCTAGCAAATATAGTCAGCAGAGCCTAGGGGGCAAATCATGTCATTCTAAAGTAGGACTTGTGGGTGACTGAATAAATCACTTCATGTGCCTGAATTGTCTGATTTTGTACTTTTGGCTGTATTGCCTATAATTGGAGATTTAACATCTAGTGCATTTATAGATGCCTAAATTTATGCTTCCTGACCTTGGGTTGCCCTGGGTGTTTCAAAGGAGCAGTGGCAGATATGAAAGCATTTAGGTTACACAGACGCTAATGCCTGCAACTCCTCAGTTGCATGACTGGCATGACTGATCTGGGTTTTTAAGTGGTCTGCCTTTCCAAAGAGATATCATATGGGAATTCTTTGAACACTTACTTCTCATATGAACAGATCCTGCTTCTGGTAGCATGACCCAAACTGACATATCCTCCTATTCTGCTTCTGCTCGGTGAACCAGGCTCTTTTCTGTGACTCCCTGCAACAATTTTTGTCCAAGAGATAGACATATTTTTTGTTTCAAAGGGAGTTTTGAAAAAGAATTCAAGCTGCTGGTAACAGCTTAGGGTGTTGTTTAGTAGCCATATAACACCATAAGAGAGCTCTGCATTGAGTTTTAATACATGATTTATGATCTCCACTTTCATTTTTTCATCTTTGTTACAATTCCTGTGGAGTCTAAGTGCTTTGCAGTTCACCTGGCTGGCAGTTCACCTGTCACCCTTCAGAAGAGCTGATCTGTTGCTCCTGGCAATGTGGTCGAAGTATCCTTTTGCCAGAACTTGTTTGATATCAGCAGTGAAGCAAAGAGACACTGAAATGTCACTGACGGCCACTTTTGCTGCTTTGGTGCATTTGCTATTGTTCCTCTGAGTGTGATCTAATGGAAAGCAAAATATTCTTATTATAGCAAACCATAATTCACTGGCTGAACTCTCAAGTATATGCAGTGACCAGCATAACAGCTTCAGAGCAGCAGCTGGGCCAGGAATCTGTTGGCTGCACCATTCTCACAGCAACATAGGAAATAACTGTTTTTCCTGTCTGCTAAATGTCAGTAATTTAAAAAATGTGTTCATACTGCACTGGGATGAAAACAAAATATGTTCTTGCAAGAATTTTTCCTGAGCTGAGATACCAACATTTAGGGCACTGGTTTGAAAAAGCTGAAAAGAAATGTATTCAGACACACATCCCTGCAACAGTGGTAAATATTAAATTATATATTCAAACTGGAACCGTCCTGACAGAGGAGACTGAAAAACTTTCAAATAGGTTGATGGAGAGATCATGTATCTGGAACATGCAGACCAAGTTCCTGGTGTGAGCCAAAAAGATGAAAGATGTATATCTTCCCCAGTGAAGGCTGTATCCTTTTCCCTGTGAAAGAGGGATGGTACTCTCTTGAGATAACCAAAAAAATCATTCTGAGTCTGAGAAGCCTTTTCCTGATGCTGTCAAACCTCATGCACTGTTGTGCACTTTGATTTTAGCGAATGTGAATTTTTCAGTAATCATCCTTATCATATTACAGTGCATTTTTCGAATCCTGGCACCAGACTGTTGGGATCCTCCAGAGGTTAGGAATCTTTTCTCCGAATGTTTGGGGACCATGGATGGACGTGCCGCAGCACGGCATCACTCCCGCGCCGGCAGGGACGCTCCGGCTCCCGCTGCTGCCGCAGGGACCGGACCGGTCCTCAGCGGCCCCGACCCCGAGCGCCCCGGGGCCGCCAGCTCCGGCCCTCTGGTGCCCTCCAGCGTCTCTTTCCCGAAACAACTTAGGAGAGCAAAGCCCTTAGGAGGACATCCCGCGGAGAGTGATGCTCCATCGGGATGCGTGAGGATCTGGCGCCGAATTGAAGACGGAATTTAATTTACTGGGCAAGCCGTGTGTCCTTGACTAACGGCAAGAAGGCGAAGCGCCCTGGTGACATAAGGGTAGGCTGAGGAAGGCAAGCTTTGCTACCTTCAGGAAAGCCTTCACGGCACATCTGGTTATCTGAGCAGCTCTTCGGAGAGCTGCCTTATCAAAGGCATTCCCTGAGTAACCATTTGCACCGTGGCATTTACTCAACATAGATGAGAAGTCGGAATTTGTTCTGTGGCCGCTTTCAGTGATAAGAACACAGGCTACACGCTGCAAGACCTTTAATCTCAATTTATTCTCTTCCTTTAGATAAGTAAAATGTAAATGGCCAGTCTCTTCGCGAACGAAGAACCGGGGAAGGTCTTTCCACCTTCCAGCCTGCGCATTGGATTTTTTAGGTGAGACACAGTGTGCGCGGAACTGAGCCCACCCTTTAATCCTGAGGTTCATCTGCCGGGGCCAAGCACGCTTGGACGGTGGCAGCGAGGTCCTCAGGACGTAGATGGATTGCCTTACAGGGCTAACGAGCTCCATCTGCCCGGGGAGGGGCCCCGACCGGGAATCGAACCCGGGTCTCTGCAGTGACAGTGCAGTGAATTTTCACCTGGACCACCGGGGGCTCCCTTTAGATAAGTAACTTCAACAAATTTACTGTTTGGCTCAGAATAATTCGATACAAAAATAACACCTAAAAAAAGCAATCTGTTCAATTTCTCTGTTTCTAATAAAATTCAGCAGAATTCTGACTCGACTCATCTATTCTCACATGACTACAGAGTCACAGAATGGGTTAGGTTGGAAGGGATCACAGTGGATCCTCTAGTCCAGCCTTTCTGCTCCACCAAGGGCATCCTAGAGCATATGGCACAGGAATACATCCAGGCAATTCTGGAATATCTCCAATGAGGGAGACACCACAATGTCTTTGGGCAATCTGTTCCATTGCGTGGTCACTTGTAAAGTTCTTCCTCATATTCAGGTGGAACTTCCCGTGCTATATAGGGATTCTACCTAAAGAATGCACAGTGTCCTTCAAATGAAAAAAATAACCTGTTGCCATAAGCTTGGGTAACATTTACCTTATGCATTTCACAGAAAGAAGCAGCGTACCAATTGATATCCTCTACATATTGGTGTTTAGTTGTTACAATGGACACCATAACTCTATGCAGGACCTACAGCTAAATTATGGATAATTTAGAGAAAACCCACTTTTGCTAAGTAAATATTTCACTCATATTATGTTTTTGGAAGGAAAATAACAACATAGTAGGCTCTGAAGTATATCTGCAATAAAAATTTCCCAGACTCTTAAGAAACAAGGCAAATATTTTAAGAAAGGACCCAGATAGTTTCTACTTTAATCCATGTTTACTTTATCATTGTCAAGACTTGCTTAAAATATTTTTGCTTTTATATCATAGTCTAATTGTAAGTTCTGTCTTTCTAGCAGTTTTTACAATACAGACTCGTGGCTTGACTCCTCAAAATCACCCTTCAATTTTGAAGCAAAATCATCCCTTTTCTTTCCTCAAAAACATCATCACTGAAGGTACCCAAGGCAGCCAGGACTAGTGGACATATTAGCATACACACAGGACAGCCACGCACTTCTGGACTGCAGTATAGGGACTAGAGGGGCAAATAAACCCCCTTCTCCAGGCTTGACTTAGGGGCCCACAATTTGACACCTAGTGCCACTTGAGATGCTCTGCAGCACCTGGGGCATCTGCACAAGGTACATTCAGACAATATCCTGAAGTCTTGACCCCCTGACTTGATGTACAGGTGAGCACAACCACAGGCATGTAGCAACTTTTCAGGTGCCCTAAAGAGCCCAGCTGCTGCTCCAGATGTGCATGAGTCCTGATTCATAGCTATCAGGCTCACCCTGCTGCCTTGGCTCACCTGCTGTGAGCAGCCTGGTTAGAAGAGGAAAATTGCTGCACAGAAGAAATTGTCTGTTGGAACTCCTGACAGAGAAAGGTCAGCCAGCATGGGACTGTGAGGCTGAAGACTAGGCCTCAAACCACAAGTATCCCTGAAAAGTGCAGCTGGGGACCCAGAAACCAGAGACATACCAAGGTAGCACCACCAAACACAAGACCAAGAGACTGTAAGGACAACTTAACATCTGAGAAAATGGAAAACAACATAGAAATATAAAATTGCTCTGGGAAAGTAGAAAACAGAACCACCTACTGGCTGTTAGAGATGAAAAATAGAAATTAACATCATCTATTAACTGCTCAAAGTAGGATCTACACATAAGTCCCTTTGTTATAAAAAGGACTTGATTTTTATCCAAAATGGAGTCTCTGAGAACTTCCCAGCTGAATCCCACATGAAGTGTCCACAAGCTCTTGGACTCTCACTGGGGATGCGGACTGACTCCAGACTCTGTGTCAGGGAATCTGTCTGGAAGGGAGACTCTGTCTTTTCTCTTACTGCTTGCATCTGTACTTCCCCTCTTTGGTTGGGTGTCCCCTCCAGGATCAGTTTGTTCCTCCCTCTTGAGATGGTTTGGCTTCTTCTTAAGTCTGTCTAATTTTCTTTATGTAAATGTAATATATATTACTTATATATACTATTATACTATTGCTGATAAATTTTCTTCACTGGTGATAAGTTATAGTAATTGTAATGGAATATACCTGCTTGGTTGTTGTTATCATTGGTTGTACTACCACACTGCTTGAAGATATTATTGTTTGACACCATACTATTAATTGATACGGTATTACTGATTGCTGATAATAATTTTTAGTAGCTTGACATATATTCACTCATATTGATTTTATTAATCATTATATTAGCTTTATTAACTACCAGTATATTTGCTAACAGTGATTTTTGTGGTAATATGCAATAAAGTAGAACATTTTAGAGGACAAAGCCTTTGCATCCTTGTGTATGACAGAATCCTAGGAACCCACAGTCATGATCTTTGCACATCTGCAGGTTGGGTAACCCTTCAGGTTGTGACATCTGCCAAATCTACAAAATCACACTGTGAACCAAGCCCTTGGTGTTAAAACACAGGGAATGATTTTTGACATCTCAGATCCTCTCACCTGTGGCTCAACTTAATTGCTCTTCAGAATTCAGACTATTTTTTTTCCTTGGAATTTAGATATTTTTATTTTTGATACTGTTCCTCATACAATCCAAATGAAAACATGTTCAGTTACTAATCAGACATTTGATTTATCATCACTTCTTGTTAGGCATTTTGATTACAACAAAAGACTGTGAAATTCATTGTTAAAAAGCAAGTTGTTGTCCTTGTAATGAAATGGAAAAGATAAAAATGGCTCCAGTGTCACACTATGCAGCTTATTGTGAAGGTGGTTTGACAGTCCGGGTGTAACAAACATTCCAGTCGGCTGATATGAAAGCAAGGATCAGCCCGGGGCTCAGAAAACAAAGCATATTTCAACTGCAACCAGGCATTCGTCAGAAAGACAGTCTCGCAGTTTCCAACTGACTTTACAATATGAATAATTTGTTTGCACCACGTGTCACCAGCTTTATTTAAAGCACACAATGAAAAATACCAACATGCCGTTTTCCTCATATCCACAGCTGCTGCACTACACATTTTAATTTTTAAGTAGTAACATTCTCACATTACACTTACAGATTTTTTTCTGTTGAAATATGTTCCCTTGTGTTATCACAGTCCATCCTTAAAGTGTACAGTTAGAAAACCCTTCTGTATAAGCAATATGTCTAGCACTTACAAACCAGGAAAATGTTTTATACAAATAAGTTAATATTTCTTCTTGATGACAAAAACACTGCCAAGGCTGCAACTAGCATAACATCCATTGTATCTAAGTGTGCGTGTTCCCATTCTACCAACAGAAATTGACTACGTATTCCATATAAGTTTATTGATTACCTATATTGTTATTGAAAATTTTCATTGAGACAAGTATGTCTTTTGCATAGCAAAACTCATCTGGCAATAACCAAATCTCTCATACCAGCTATGTAGAATTGCATCTATTTTTCTTTATTCTTAAGGAAATTCCTGGGAACAGAACTCTGAGCAGTGTCACACTTGCAAATGAGCACCAGTAACTTATTTTTCACTCCTTTTTTTTTTTTTTTTTTTCAGCAGGCATTTCACAGCGTGTCCTTTTCTTTATTGTGGCCACCAATAGATGATGGCCAAATCTCACAGCAATGAGATTTTTAAAATCAGACTCACAGATGAGCTTTCATGTGCTGTTCACATGTGTGCATCTTCTTTGGTATGCTGTTAGTCACTCAGTTACGGATAAGAAAAGAGAAACTAATAGGGACAAGAGATCTTCCTCTTGCACGGAGGAATCAAAGTATAAATTTGTGCATTACAATATTTTTGAGTATTTACGCAAAAAGATGAGAAGATTAATTGCAAAAAGCTCAAGGAACTATAGTAGGACTAACTATTGGCTTTAATTGCATTCTCTAAGTGAATGGATCCAGACTTGGAACAAGATCTCCCAGACTGGGTAAACGGGTTAAAATGGATTGAAAATTGAGTTCAACTGAGAACTACAGTTATGGGCAATTGAAAATTGAGCCTTGCTTTTCATTAGAAAAATCTCAGTTATGGAGTAACATAAGCAAAGCTGCTTATAGAAAGCTATGTGTTGAAGTAGGTGCTTATTTCCAGCACATTTTTCTCAAACCTCCTTGAGAACTGGTAACAAAATCTTACTCTATTGACTGTTATCCATCTTCCCCTTTCTAGTGACTGGAGCCTCATGCATCTCCCATCCTGCGTGTCGCACAAAAATCCTTGGAGCATACATAGGATTTCATTGAGTGACAATTCCCCAGGAAATAATATCCTTATGGGGTAATTGAGTCTCAAAAAAGTGTCATGTGCCAGCATGGTAAGTGAATGGTCATGTTGAGGATCAGTCTAATACATTCATGTTGGCTGTAACTAACACTGATATTTGTCTTATCAATTTAGTTCTTGTATTTTAATTTTCCAAATATAAATCCATGAGAATAACTGTATGTAGCAGAAGTCCCACTGAATTCAAGAAGGTATGCATGCTCATAAAACTATTTGTGTGACTGCTGGGTTTGCAACGAGAATTACCAAACCCAGCTGCTACTAGGGAAAATCTCCCCCTAAAAAACAGCATGGGTTGGGAAGAGTTACAACCATGAGATAAACTAATCTAGGTTTCAGGATAATATAAGACATGGTCTTACTCAGTCATTTGATTTATCACATACTTTTTCCTACAAAAACTGTCAATGAAAAATCTCAACACAAAGCACTTTTGAACATTTGGTTTGGTTGATGCTAATTTTGTCTGCTTCCCTCTTTGACCAGCTAGAAGTTGGCATTTAAGTTTACTGGACTCTTGAATAATCCACAGCTGATCTTGCAGGTTAACCTTAAGAAGAGATTAAACAATCATGATCTCATCTCAAGAACTAAACAATTCATCTTCCTTTCAGCACAACTTTATAACAGTAAGTTCCTCCCTCACAACCTTGTAACACACTCTCCCATGCACCTAAACAATCATGAATAAACAAGAAAACAAACCTTAGCAAACTGCTTCACTCACAGACTGAAGAAAGCTTATTTTTCAGATTTTAATTTGAAGCACAGATGTTGACTATAAAATGCATGGGCATTTTATAAAGAATTTTGAGGATAACAGCTTATATTTTTTTCCCTCCTACTAGTATGTCAATAAAGAAGATTCCTGTAGTGTTTTAACAGTCTACATCTCATACAGTTAGAAGTCCTCTTCTCTACTTAATATCACTGTATACAGTACTTCCTGAACTGTATTTTAAAACTTCTTTTTGGGATATACAATATTTTGAGTTCAACTGACATGTTGGTTTTAAACATCAGGAGATTGAAAATGCGGTACTGGACAATGAAAGAACACTGTCCCATAAAACACAACATACAAATAATTTTCACAGTTCTAACAAAACACGATCATACATAAAAATGTCACATATAGCTCAGTACATGCTATGATCAACATAATATTAAGTCCAGCTAATAGTGTCACATATTAAGGGCCAAATTCTGGCTCAATGTGCAGTTGAAGCCTAAACAGATGTTTAGAGAGAAATAATATAAAGCCACCCTGAAGTGTCATACTGATAACAATAACGTTTTATCCTGAAGTACGTACCCAACTTGTGCTACAGAAGGAACACGTGGCCATTGGTATTTGGCTCCTGTCCTAAGGAAACGCCTTCATGGATTTGTTATGGTGAAGGGCAGTGGAGGCAGAGGAACAGTCTTCCTTCTGGGTATGACAGTTTTAGCAGGCATCTTTATCTACTATTCTGCCAGAATTTAGCCAAGAGTTCAAAATCCTGTACATCTTATTCAATAGTCCCACTGAAATCAATGGAACCTTTTTTGTGAGTAAGATGAAAAGGATTTGGCCCCCAAAGTTTTTAACCCTTTAAGTAGTAAGAAAGTAGTTTCATTGCACTTAGCCCATCATTCACAAATAACTTTCTACTCAAAACCAAAATGGTTGTCGATGTACAGGAAGTGTTTGCTCACAAATAGGAAAGCATGCAGCAACATCTGACTATTCATAGCATTTTGGGATTGAATTCCTGAAGAGAAAAAGAGACCCTTGCATATGACAACTTCATCCAACATGTGTCTGAGGCCAGAGTAGTTGTTTTTTTAATTCCTAAATACGATCTCTGGCTACCTTAGAAAAATTAAGTAACTACACTGTGTACACAGTTATAATTGGATACGTGTACAGGTGTCTCCATTGGACTGGACAGATAAACAATTTCATCCAATATTAGTATTGTACAAAAAAATTATTGCAGCAGATGGTTATTTCTAGAGAGCTTCCTAAATATATTCATGTGGAACATATGATCATGACTTTGGGAAAAGAGAAATTTTGCTCTCCTCCAGGAGAAACTTCTGGTGACTGGACTGAGCAAGAACAGAATTTCCATACTTAAAACAAAGTAATCTTGCCTAGTTAAAGACTTCCATGTTTTGTTCTGAGACTGTTGATTTCAATTGTTATTAATTTGAGTTAAGCAGGATAAAGGAACAACTGTATGGTAATTAAATTAATCAAAACTATATGACAGTGCTACTCTGATCACAAGTCATTGCAATGCTGTATATTCTAATAACATGCAGCACTTAAAAATATATTTTGAGATTTAAAATCGTGTTGTCAGGTTGCACACATGAACTCTAAGTTAAAACTGGAAAACAGGACTGACTACCATGGAGTTTACTCCCAAACAATAGAGTGAATTACTTCATCTCCAATACCATTTCATGCTCACACTGATGCTCAATATGCAGCTTTAACAAAGCTACAAAAGTAGAGCGTGGGTGCTGAAAATGTTTGCCTTGACAACATCTGCACTTACTGGCAATTTTCTAGTGTTCCCCTTCTGCAAATGAGATATAAATTTGTCTGTCTCATAAATGTTGCTAAGAGCATGGCTTCTCATTGGCACTGGAGCCTGGAAGTGTCAATGATAATCTGAGGAAATTGCACATGAAGCCTCTGTAAATTGGTTAAGGTGAGTGACCTGCTGCCCTTTTGGTTATAATAAATCATATTAATTTCTTGTATTCCCTATTTCCTCCCCAAACAGAAGGATGTAGAAATTTTGTGCTGACAGCAGTCCTTTGGTATCAAACCCTCAGAGGACATGATGGGTTGCATATCCTTTTGGCTATGGGAATGGGATTAGATTTCCTGCTTAATTCTCCCAGTTCATGCTGAAGTCAGGAAGAAAAGTTCTTGGAAGGTAATCCAAGTTGACTAAAGACTCCACTCTGCTTAGGAAAAATTCATAGACTTCAACACATAGAGTGTTAGTCTAGCCTTTGGAATAACATGAATAAAATCTCCATAAAAAGGGCTGTAAGGAAGGCTTCAGAAGGACATACATAATGGTACGTCCAGGAGAAGGTTACTTTGGGTGCTGTGCCTACACCTGGTAAGAAAGGTGTTAAGGTATCTCTTTGTTCCTGTTAAGGTAAGTTTTCCCATGATTCACTGTTTTCCACACACACATGTCCTACTCTTAAAGGCAGATCCTGAAGTCTTTATCATATCCTTGTTCCTCACTCCACCGGTTATTTGCTGGAATAATACTAGGAAAGTTTGCTCTGGGCTTTTTCTCCATATTCAGATGCCATGAGCCTCTGGTGTCTCCTGGCATGAACTCAACTTTCATGTTTTGCCCTTGCAGCAGTCCCCAGCTCCTTGCACTGGTGAGGACCTTCTCAGATGAGAAGATAACCCAGACATGCAGTTCTACACAGATGGGAAGAGCAGGAACAGGAGGAGTCATACAGACTGGCCTTTGTGCCTCCCGCCTGCAACGACAGGGGTGTCTCCCTGGCATGAGGAGGAGGATGGGGTGGTGGTGTGCTCCTTGGTATACACAGAGGTTGGGAGAGCCATCTGGCACCCAGGGTAGCCCTGGAGGCTGGCCCAAAGCGCTTACAGAGAGTTAAGGTATTTTGTGAATTCATGTCTTGAAAACCACGTCACCGCATTTGATATAGGAATTAAAGGGTTTCATGGCAGAAGATGAGGTTCTCTTTCTAACTTCTGAAGCAGAAAATGCCTTGAGAATTTTTTTGTAAATACCACTGCCCCAAAAGGAAAGTGTGCACATGCTATCTGCTATATTTTTGGTTTGCCTTTTTCCCCTTCTGTTTNAAAAAAAAAAAAAAAAAAAAAAAAAAAAAAAAAAAAAAAAAAAAAAAAAAAAAAAAAAAAAAAAAAAAAAAAAAAAAGTTAGAAAAGAACAAAACTGTTGAATTTTATGACAATTTCTGGTCTATGTTGAGATTTATTACTAGTCATATTTGACTTTCATTTTGGGTTCTGAAAGCATTTAAAGCTTAGCATTAAAAAGCCTCATAACAATCTTCTACAGCAAGTGTGTCTTAATTTTACAGGTAACCAAACCAAGGCATAAAAAAAATGAAATGACACACCACAGACAGTAGAGTAAGTCAATGGCAAAGTCAAGAAGAGAATGAAATCCTGCAGCTATGGGTTAACTCTCTCTTCAGGCTAAGAAAATTGACCTTATTCTTAATGTGCTGTTTCTCACCATCCGTACTAAAGTTCATGAAAACTGGCCAGTTTGCACTGTTAAATGTTTGCAAAGCCAATTATTTTTTTTCCATATAAGCACAAAAATTCTACTTAAAGGGTTAATTATACTGCTGTGCAGGTAAACATTTTTAACTTATTGCTGGTTAGACCTGTCTTTAAATACTAACTGGGACAGAAGAGACTGAGCTGGCCCTGGACTCCCTTGTCTTGGTGTTGGGCATGGATATTGTACAACAGGATACGCCCACAGTGGCCTCAGGCAGCTCATCTTCCTCTGTCCATTCGTTGAGATCTGGGTTATAGCACTGAATGCATTTCTTGTACTTTTTCTCTATTTCATTCCAGCCACCCACTAAGTAAATTTTCCCATTAAGGGTGGAGGCACCAGCCGTACTAACTCCGGTTTGAAGTGGTGCCACGTAATTCCATTGCCCCGTGTAAGGACTGTAACACTCCACAGGGAGAACATCGACCCTCTCGGCTCGCCCCCCCAGCTGAGACCCGCCCATGACATAGACCCTCTCCAGAAGGGACACTGCACAGTGCCAGCCCCTTGGGGTGCTGAGGCTGGCCTTATCCTGCCAGCTGTCTTTGCTGGGGTCGTACATGCACACTGAGCGAGAGTAAGCATTACTGATGTAGCCTCCCGTGACCAGGATCTGACCATCCACCACGGCGCTGGCATGGCAGCACCTGGGCACCTCCAGCGGGGCCTTCATCTGCCACTGGTTAGTTGCAGGCACATAGCATTCGACTGAGGAGAGGCACCCCTCAGAGTTGCGACCACCCACGGCAAAAAGGAGGCCATTGAACACGTTCAGGCTAAAATGGGTGCGCCGCTGATTCATGTTTGCCAAGTGAATCCAGCTGTTGAAACGAGGATCATATCTGAAAGCATTAAAAAGAGGGTAACAGTCTCACATACTGCTCTGCTAAACTGTACAGGATTTCCGTGTCACTGCTGCTGCAAGAGCAAAATTGCTGAAATTTTAGTTCGTTATTTAGCCTATGAAAAGTCAGTGTAATGAAACTCATATTCCTGGTTAAATTTCCAAGTAAATTCAGGTTTTGATTGGAGAAAAATCTGTTTGTGCCATTCAAAACTATTATTTCAATGAAGTAAATCTGATTCTTATGTAATTTGACTTTGTACAATAGTCTCAATGGAATACCGGGAAGAGATACTTTCAAGATACAATAGAAATTTTAAAATTTGTTTTGCAATTTACACCTACAGCAAAGATGTCTAAATTTACTCAAAGAGTTTTAAAAAACATTAGTTGGTGATTTTTACCTAGTACTTTCTAGATGGTGAGTATGCTTTCCCTGCCACTCATATGGAGTGAGGTTTATGTGGAAAGAGCATCTGTGCTTTCTAAAAACATTCCTATCTAAAATAATTTGTCCTTGATATTTAAGGAATTTTGAAACAGGAAATGTCAAATTATGACTCTTGAAGATGTTGAGTGAGGTGCGTTAGTAGACGCACACGCTCCTCCTGTTGCATGCTAAGGGGATCAGAGAATCACATGAGAAAAAGATTATGGGAAAGTAAATACTAATTGTGAACTGTCATTCAGCATTGTCATCTTCAGGTCCACAGACATACTGATGTGACTTGATGTGCTCAAGGTTAATGGCGCAACAAGCAGCAGAATCCATTCAGCCATGTACAATGAGGATTCCCCCACCTCCTCTTCACAATCAAGGTGTGCACTGGGCACAGCTCCTTTGAGAATGTGAGGCACAGCTTAAGGGCAGCAGGTCAGGAGAGTAGCAGCATAATCTCTTTTATGCGATATATTTTTCTAAGTAGATTACACGATAAAAATGATCTAGAGAAGGTTCCTCATTCATTAACTTTGTATGTTGGTGGACGTCCTCAGGAGAAATTGACTGTTCCTTCTTCTGGAAGCAGAAAAGGAACCACTGGTAGGACAGTGGTTGTGTATTGCCACTGTACGTTCATAGTCTACTAGTAGATAAAAAGCTGAGTTTTCTTACCTCCAGCCTTTCCTTCAACCTGCTATGTGCTGTCAGCTTTCAGGTTGAACTATTTAAAAACTAGTACCACCCATATGACTATTGCATATTATGCACTCTTCTGACCTTGCTACCATCGGTGCAGTCCTCCGATGGCTGTAGATAGGAACTGCAATATTTCAGAAGTGAGGTGTTATTTGGAGTACACTGTAAAAGAGAAATACAGTCCTCAAGCAATGGTGCTGTTTCTAAACTCCTGATAATAAAAAAAAGCTAAGGGATATGAAATGCAGTATAAGAGCTGTTGAAAATACAGCAGATGGTGCATAGAATGTGAAGATTGTAATACCTAAAGGGTGTTTTTCAGAACTTTCTGTGAGACATCTAAAGTTTTAAAAATTTGAAAACTTTCACCTTGTCGGATTTGGTGCATTTTAATGGTACCTTAGAACATCTGAGGACTTCCTATTTATGTTCCTATTTCTTTCCTCTACTTGGAGTAAGTTTTCTGAGGTTTTCCTTACTTCCGATTGTGCATGTGCAACCATGGTGGAGTTTTTTGCATAACTCCAGTTGCATATTTCTGTTCATTCAGAATTTAATTTAGAATAGCATCTATACTTCCCCCACACCATCCCCTTTCTCTTTGTCCAAGTGGTTCATGTTACGTGATACAAACCAGCTTAGTCTATCTGCCTGCCTTCTGTGGAATAGATACCTCCATCCCTTTTAAACAAATGACCAGTTACCTGCAGAAATTGCTGACCGCATGCTTGGCTTGGTTCCTGGCATCATTCTGGTCTTCCCCACCAGCCACATAAAGAAATCCATCCATCACTGTGACGCACTGATTAAAACTTTTAGCAGGCATTTCACTTAGCTTCTTCCATCCATTTTCAGGATCTCTGTATAAGATGTCTCTGCTGAGAGACTTCTCTGTTAGAGCAGGGCGTCCCCCAACAGTAACTAAGACTCTGAAACCTCCACGGATCCTTGTTCTTCTGGACTGAAGTGTATTCTGGTGATAGGGAAGCAAGTGATAGTTCATGGCATCCACTAGGAGCTTATGGCAGTCCGCATCTTGCATCATTCTTGGCACAGTTTGCACATAATTGACAAGGTCTTGGGCTGAGATGGTACCAAAACGGATGTTACTTAAGAGATTGGCAGCAAACTTTACTCTTTTTTGGTCAAATTCCAGCCATTTTATTGCAATCTGGAATGCAACAATTTCAGAAGGCAACTGCAAGTCATCATCTGCAAGAAGTTCATTAATCTGATCAAAAGTAAGTTTTAGGAACTGATCAGTTTCTGAAAATTCAATGAAGTTGTCTCTAATAAATTTGTGTGCTGCTTCCTTGGTTGTTTTTAGTCCATATGTTTCTGCAATATTAGCAATGTACATACAGTTCTCAACACTGATTTCTTGGACTAGAAAATCACAGCACATCTTTACAAGGGTGTGAATCTGTAGATAAATTGCTGTGGAAATAATACTACCTATTGTATAAAGTGAGAGAGTAAGTTTTCCAGAGTAAGCATAGGTGATAACAGTAGCTAGACCCAGTGGGGACACATCATTGAGGTCCACTCTTTGAGTGGATGGATCTTTCTTTAAAATGTTGTGGAAATATTCACTGCTTGAAGCCATCACCACCTTATGAACACTGAAGGATTTGGTTTTGGTATTGATAGTCAAGTCACACAGAAAATTTTCTTGTCTCATTCTACTTAGACCTTCCAAGAGATTTGGGCAATATGATGGGTCCGAAACTTCAGATGAGATGCAGTTGAAACCATTTCCTCCTTCTAAGAGTCCATTCAAGCCATTTAGTTTACTGAGGGGGCCATCTTCCACAATGATAGTCGTTTCATTGATATCTGCTTTGTTCTTTTTCACATTCTTCTTCTTAGGGGCCATGACTGCAATGAAATATTACAGCCAAGAGCTTGCTAAAAATAAAATTAAAACGTTTAGAGCTACACCACAGTTGTGAAATTTAATAGCTATGTGGTTATGCAACAAATCTAACCTTTGTCAATACATACTTATGCCACAAAACCAAACACAGAGGATAATCTATCTTCCTAAGAACTATTACTCTGTTCTAGATTGTAGTGTGGCTGTTTATAGTTAACAATCAAGGCTTAAATTATGAAGAATGCATCTACAAGTGATTCAGTAATTCTTTTTTTTTTTTTTTTTTAAATAACAGGGCCATAAATTAACATTCACCTGTTATCACCACATTCAAAGAGTTAAATTCTCTAAATGAGTTTGCCAGAGTGTAAAGTTTTGTAAATAAGTATTTAAATTAGCCAGGTTCTAGACCCGAATTCATTAGCTTGAAGAATAGGAAAAATATGGGGCCCCAACTTTGTTCATCCTTACTCCGGGGCTAGTACAGACTTACAGGCAATTCAGAACTTGACTGGGAAATATTAAGACTGGGAGAAATTCTTGAAGACAAAAAAAAAGCAAGACAAGACATGAAGAGAAAGTGGATTTTAGTATGATGTCATATTGATTTTAGATTTAGGATCTGCTCCAAACTGCTTCCAGGTTTTTGGAACTTTTGATTTTACAGACTAATGATATTCCATTTTCCATGTCAGACATGCAAATACTTTCCAGACATAGCACACTTAGCTTGCTTTTCAGCATCAGTAATTCAAAATCTATAACCCTACTTTTAGGATTTTGTGGAGTTTCAGGGAGAAGATTTTTATCTGAAAAAAATGTCATGCAATCTCAGTTGGGATGTGTTGCTTTAAACAAGTTCTGTACGTGTTAAGGTAAGAATCAGTCCTACACAGTTTTGTTAGAACACATATTTAAATTATATATATCAACTCTAGGCAAGTTCCAGTTCTTAGGATTTGCTTCAAACAAATATATATATGTGCAAATATACTCAAAGGAAAGCACTGATCTTCAGTAACACAGTTTAAACAGAATTGTGGAGATCAGGATTCAAATAGATTCAAATATAGCATTTATCGCCAGTATATCCACTGATTTAAAAACAATTTACACATGTTAATTTTCTTTGTGATCCTTGTAGTCATAAAAACCAGAACATGAAGAAATGCTAATTAATTATAAATCAAATCACAGTTTTATTGTAGATAACTTAATAAAAAGACTTCAGTAATATCTCAGTCTAGAATCTCAGCACATCAATTCTTCCCTAAGCACATAGCATGTAACAAAATGATAATTTAATTTTAGAAAGGAATGGTTGCTGCCTGTGAGCACCAGGAGTTTTTTGCTGCTGCTGCTGGGTGATGACCATGTGCAGAGCAGGCAAGGGAGAAAGCCATGTGTGCCCAAAGTGTCAGTGTCAGCCTGTGCTGACGTGAGCTGCGATCCCTGATATGTCAGTGTGCCAGCACAGGGGTCAGCTGCTGCCCGGCTCCCCCTGCTCCGGCTGCATTCCAGGAGCTGCATCTGTTGAGACCTATCAGAGTCATGTCCCAGAATAGCAACCTCCCAGCAGCTTGCCATTTTAAGACAGGTTCAGTTGAAGGTATAGCTAGTGTTTTAGTATACTTAGTTGTTCAACACAGCTTTTGTTGCAAAAACCCTATGATGTTGCAAGTGTTGTGTGTATTTGTTTGCATAAAAAAAAAGGAAAACAAAACTTCTGGACATCTTTGTACGCTCTACACAGAATTTTAGCTTTGCATATTGATAGCCACAACTTTAACGCTGGCAGTCATATCTTGTTGTTCTAAGTATTTTTAGAGACCCATAACTTAAAATTTTTAATTCATGGAACACTTAAGGTTTATTGCCTCATTGCATCATTGCAGAACTCATTTAAAGACATGGCATTTTAAGCTCTGTTCAGAAATGCTTACTATCCAAAGTTTTTTCTTGAAAAACACTTTTTCATCACCAGAAATTTCATCAGCCAGTTTATAGTACAAGCACTAAAAGTGACAGGATATGCAAGTCCAGTGAAACAAATAAAATGATCCTATAATAAAACCAGGTTACCTAACTTTGAAAGCCACGGGTGATTTGGTTTTCTATTTGCTTTCATCTAATTTCCTTTAGATTAGAACAACTCATGCCAAATATCACTTGGGATCCCAAAACAATGCCTTCAACCAATCAACCTCCCCCCCCACCTTTAAACGTTACCCTCTAAGCACTAGCAAACCAAGGAGTTAAAAACCCCTTACCCTCCTCAGAAAAATGTTGTCCCAGAGCTGTCCAAGAAGCTGTCAGTAAAAATCCGTCTTCCTTGGAAAATGCAAACACAAAAAGCAAGGAATTGTGGTAAGAAAGAGAGAGAAAGGTCAGAGGCCACTTGGTAAGCCCCAGCTTGTGGTTTCCAGTGAGATACTTTGCTGTCACAGTGAGCAAAGGAGACCGGAGCCTGCGCTCGGGTGCTCTTTAAAATGACCCCTCCTCTCCATGCCTTGCTCCCTGCCTCTGCCCAGCCACAGGAGCTCAGCTTCCCTGGACTGCCTGGCCACTGGAAATCGGGAGGAAAAGTCTGGACCCTGCAAATGCCCAGGTAGAGGTGAGGAAAGCAAAGAGAAGGTGAAGATGGTAGTTCCACAGCAGCCGTAATTGTCTCAGGTAAGTGTAGGGTGAGCCACTGGGTTCCCCTGCTCAAAGCTGGGAGCCTGGATGAAAGCCAGTATGGTTAGGGAGACAGACAGGTTTAGGTTGGATATAAGGAAGACAGTTTTTATGATGAGGATGGTGAGGCACTGGCACAGGTTGCCTGGCGAAGCTGTGGATGTCCCATCCCTAGAAGTGTTCAAGGCTGGGTTGGATGGGACTTTGAGCAACTTGGTTGAGCAGAAGATGTCAGAGAGGTTGGAGCTAGACAATCTTTGCAGGTCCTTTCAAAAGCCATTATATGATCATATTATTCTGAAACCTAAAATAACCAGCAGGAAATGCCAAGGAAAACATGGCATTCAAGTTCCACTTTCTTAGGTTTTCTGTGCTTCAGTCTGGGCAGAGGAAAGGAGACCAGCTGATGGGGCTCACAGCCATGTCCTGTTTTGTCCTGTTTCAAGGAATTAGGTTGCTGCTTCCTAAACAATTGCCTTGGCTTTCAAGGATCCTGGCTCACATTCCCTGATATATTTGCAGAGAGATGTGAACTTTGATCTTCTCTCTCTCAACAAGGTAAATTGTGGGTTATGCCATACACTGAAATAATTTACCTCTACCTCCTTGCCAGTCAACCTCAGGAATACTAAAAAGCCAAACCTCCACATCCCAGGAGAACTTAATCCTGTCTGAGAGATAAAAAGGATATTGGGAGAAGTGGAAGTCAGAGAACAGGAAGACTTCCTCTTGGCTGTACTTTGTTTAATACTTACTCTTACAGATTTATTTGGTTGCCTCCAGGCTTGGATGAGCTTTTACAACAACTGCTGCAAAGTAACACTTGACATCTTGAACAAAACAGCGTTACTGTGCTGGTATTACAAAATGTTACAAGATAAAAATTAAAAAACAGAATAGGGAACATAGGCAGTCAAATGTGTGAAATGAGAGTGAAGGAGAAGGACATAAAGCCAAGCCCTCCCAACAGCAACAACCATTTTCCCTTTTGAAAAACAGGGCCACAGCTGTGAAAAAATAAGCACAAAGCCTTATTTTCATAGAATCATTGAATACCAGGTTTGAAGGAACTCCAAGGATCATGTGGTCAGCCTTTCTTGGCAAAAGCATGGTCTAGACAAGATAGGCCAGCACACTCTTTGGGTGAATCTTAATTGTGCAGCATTGAGGAATCCACCACTTACTTCCCTGAGATTATTCCAGTGACTGATTGTTCTCATTGTGAAAAATTTTCTTCTTCCGTCAAATCATAATCACCCCAGGAATAACCTGTACCCATCCCCCCTATCTTTTCCCCGTGTTTCCTTGTAAAAAGGGAGTCTCCACCTACTTTATCTTTTTTTTTCTCACATGTAGATTTCTACTGCCTCAAAAATACAACTAACTATAACATGAATTTAATACGTAGGATGACATTTATCATCATCTTAACACATCTCAATATATTTTAATTTACCAGTTCAATCTAATTATAAAATTCCTTACATGAAGAACTGTCCTTAAGAATTTTTAAACTCTACCTTAAAGGACCAGCTGTAATGACTTTTACACAAAGAATATATTTCTCACTGTACTTCGTAAGTTTTAAGAACTTGTAAAAAATTAGGTTTTGTAGGTAGAACAGGTGTATTTCTAAAACAACACTCCCAAGTATATACATACCAGTGAACATGAGTTATTCAGTGTTCCCTTTTCTAACAACTCATGCCAAGACTTTATAAATTTTTATAATTTTAAGATGTCCTAGAAAGCCAGTATTTTTCAGAGAGGTTTGTGTGTTTGTTTTTTGTTGGTTTTTGGTTTTTTGTTTTTATGAAGGGGACAATTCTCCAAAATGAATACACAATCATAATATGTAGAAAATAAAATATTATTCTAATTTTCATAGCATATCTTTAAAATTATTAGCACACTGTAAAATAAATTCAAGTCTTATTTAGTCTCTACAGATGTGTTTCCAACATCCTTATATGGTTCACTGTTGAAAAAAACAACAGAAACGACAATGGGGAAGTATCCTCACTGAAAAGACAAAACTAATTCCTAATTTCCAGAAAATATCGACCATGCTTTGAGCTGGACAGTATAGAGATAACCATCTTGTGGGGCATGAGTCAACATCTCAGTGTACTAAAACTGACAGAGTAAACATCTCACATAATTCTGAAACTTTGGTTGAATGTTACTTGGTCTTCAGAGGACAACTGATAGTGTAGTTGGATATTATGTGGCATGCAAGTTGTTCTTAGGCCTAGTCATTCTCATTTTCCATTAATTAGCAAACAGTGAAATCTTTTAAAGATAACTAGTACCAGGTTCAGAAATCATTTGCGTTATGCAAACCACACATATATATCCATTATACATGTTCATAAAATATATATAAAATATATAATACATTATACATATATATAAGTATTTACATAAAACAATAGTTTTTAAAATCAAACTTTGATTTAATATGCCTTTTAATTTTCAGATATTCTTAACATTTTTTGCCTTATATCTTGAAGATAATGTTGTATTTCTGCTTATTTGCTTTGAAGTGGCATAGAAACTAATTACTATAAAATATTTTTATATTGATTTAAGTCCTTTCAATCAGGTTATTAATTGTCTTCTCACTTCAAAGAGGGGGTACTAATTTTTTGACAATATCTTGAGCCTCTCAAGATGCATACTTTTAGGTATGAGTGAATCTCGAGGGAAAATTATTTAATTTACTTCATAATCAACTGGTCTCTATGAGTGACTAAGGACAAAACTATCAATCCATGCAGCAGTAGCAGGTCATGTAGTAATGTTTTAACATTTTAGGGGTAAAAAGTGGAAACATTTCAAGAGATTTGTTCTCAGCCCAATGACTAAGAACAATTGTTATTATTTGCTCCATGTGTGTGATTCAGAATCAACAATAGGGAAAGTTCTTGTATCAGCAAAGACAGGCCTTAAGGCAATTATAACCATCTTTTCTAATCAATGCACAACCACTACTGCACTCTTTCTGGAAATGTAAAGCCTTTTCTTTGAAGCCAGCATGCTGGTTTTGTTGGTGGAACACAAGTGTCACAGCCACGACCATGTGCAGATCTACCTTAGCCAACTAAAGATGTTAACAAAACTCAGGCTTAGCTCTAGATCATGACTGTTTTGTTTGTTCTGAGCACTTTATGTATGCTCAGCTAAATACCACATACCCTCAAATCCCATATTTAGTTCTCTATGATAAACAGTTATGAAAAAATATCTTTAGATGCACTAATCTGAAGGTACTGAGTAATCACACCAGTAATGCCTTTAGGAAGGGTGAAGGTCCTTATGCAGACTGGAGATAACAGTGGAAGCATACTGAATTTCAGTGGGGATTGTAGTTTTTTCAAAAAAGAAATAGAAATGTGTTTTGTTTGTTTTCTTTTTAAGCTGCTCAATAAATGTACAAACTACTACTCTTTAGAAACAAATGCACAGGGCTTGATTTCACAGAAGGTAAAATCAAGTGTTCAGCAAGACATTCATCCCCAGTGGGTCACTCAGACCTCCCCCCGTATTCGATCGCTTGCTCCCACTTCACTGTCTAATTTTGCTCTGCCAAGACTCTCACATTGATTCACCCCCTTTGAAACTCTCACCTGGCTCTTCTCTTCAGCTTGTACAAAGCCTATTTCTGGTTTCAGTCTTTCCTTGGAAACTCACGAAGCACTGGCAGCAGGGCATAGAGAGGACTTTAGAGATGAGAAGGGAGTTTGCAAGCCTTGGGACAAAGCTGATGGCACAACATAGCTTTTGAGCACGTATTGTCCGAGCAATTTTTGGAGCTATATTTGTGTGTATGGCAACCCCACTTCTTCTAAAAGGAGTCACACATCGATGCCAAACAAACAAATCCTCATAATGATCAGGCTGCAGTTTTGAAAGATTGAGTAAATTTGGAATTCTTTCCTCTGACAGTTATGACAGGTGACACGAAAAATGTCGCAGTTAGATCTGGGCTAGAAATATTTTTCTTGTTCAAGGAAGCTTTTAAGATTTTAAATGTCTTTTTTTTAAATGGCATGAAATCATGATCTTTCAGAATAACTGGGCAGCAAGGACATTTTCCTCATCCCAGGAAACCCAGTAATTTGAGAATTAAGACTTTCAAACAACATATGGGAATTCCAGTCTCAATCGCATAATACATATGACAATCTGAGCCTCAACTTCCCTACTCATGATGACTTTAATTATAATGCTGGTGTGGGCTGAATTTCTCTGAAGATTTCTTCTCCATAAATGCCACCTTATAGAAATAATTTCATACTACTTGGGCCAGAAAACTGAAGAGGAACTAGTTGTGAATGGCCTATTTTTAGGTCATATTGTGAAGATGAGTTAATTATTTCTGTAAAGTAAAAAGATGAGCATGGGAAATGGAGATCCAGTTTGCATCAGGACCTGTATTTATTTTTTCCATATCCAACTTAAGAGCTCTACCTGCTGTATTGCCATACCAGCTATTTTGGTTTCTCTACTGATGAATTTGCTATACACTGTGCCAAGCTGTAATAAGATCTATTTTGCAAGAGCAGTAACCCTAACGTGCAAATACCAGACTTTTGCCTACTTAAATTCCCCTGTAGTTCAGACTGGATACACTTTTTTAGCACTTTCCCTAGACACCACTCTAAAGAGTGAAAGGTGTTCTATGTATCTATTTTAATTACATCTTCATTAACTTTCCAGGAAATACTGCAAAGACACAGATTTTTTTAGGAAGGATTCATTCAGCTTGGAGTCTTTCGAGCACATGCTCAGCCCCGGGAAGCTCCACCGCGGAGATCCCGTTTCAGATGCGCGATTCACACAGAACCAAAGACCGATTGATTCCCTGTCACATGCTTTATAGATAATCCACAAGGGAGCTATGCAGGGCCCAAAAGTGATCAGTCCGCCTAGGGAGGGAGGAAAAAAAGGAAAGTGAAAAAAAAAAGTCAAAAAGCATTAGCCATCAGGCTGTAAATAAGGCAGGACCAAAAGAAAAGGATGTCCTCTTCAGCCGAGTCAGGACCGCAGTGGGTGCCCGTGGGTGCCAGTCACGTCTTCATGGCTTGACAATGCTACCCCCTACACAAGGCATCGTGCCACAGAGCAGCCTCCCAGCCACGCACGGACACCAGGAGTGCCACAGACCTAGTCATCACCTGCAGGTAACAGGACAGGCGTGCACGAACAAGTGACTGACACTGACAGGGAATACCAGGGACAGAGACCGCTCCCGGCTCTCCCGCGGCCGCCCCGATGGACACACCGATGGACACGCCTCGGCAGGGGCACAGAGCGCGCCACGTCGCGTCTTGGGGCAGGCTGGTGATGCCCCCGACTCACCGCCACGGGCTCACCTTCGCTACAGCCGTGCCTGCCCAGTGCCACTGTGTGTTCAAATGGCGTCTAACGAGGCAGAGCAGAGCAACGCACACCCTCACTATCATCCTGCTGACAGGTAGCGAGCAGCCAGGTGTGCCGCAGCTCTCGGCACCCATCCCGGCCGGGAGGACCCGCCTATGGCGGAGCAGGCGCGGGTACAAGAAGGGTGAGCCGGAGCGGGGCGGCTTGGGCGGTGCCGGGGCAGTGCCAGAGCGGTGCCGGTGTGATGGCGGAGGGGCGGAGTGCCGATCCCGATCCCGGTTCCATGGCGGGGAGGGTGCTGGAGCTGAAGGAGCAGCTGAGCCGCGCTCGGGAGCCCGCGGAGGTACCCGGCCAGGAGAGCAACACAGCAGCTGGGCTGCTAATCGCTGTGCTCATAAGAATTTCTCTGGGGGAAATAGGGGCTTCTGCTTTGTTTTAACGGTGCACATCAGGAGGAGCGAAGGCTCTCACACCCTGCCTGGTGGTTCTTCTCGGTACAAGAAGAACAAAGTTGTTCCTATCTTTGGAAGGAGTGACACACCCGCTGTAGGGTAGCCAGGCTGCTCAGTAGCTGCGGGGACTGGATAAGGAACGCTTAAAGCACGCAGACATCAGGGAGGAGCTGGGTCAGAGCAGCTACTGGAGCTATGCTGGACACTGGAGGCACAGAGAGGCAGAGAGGGACACTCTGGAGGAGCAGAGAGGCCGACGGGGACATAGGAGGCAGAGAGGGACACTCTGAAGGCACAGAGGCGGATGGGGAGATCGGCACAGGTTATGGAGTTCAGGGGCATGAAGGCACGCACCGTTCTTGGACCAACAGCCTGGACTCCGAAGGAACTGGAAACAAAACAGCATGTGCCAAATTGGCCTCAGTGTTTTATGAATACATCCTAATTCGACTAAAGAAGGTGTATTAGAAGAGTAGGGTGGTTTTTGTTTGTTTGTTTGTTTTTTTAGGGTCACGTTCGCTTTGAAAATACGACACGTTTGATTTGATGGGTTTCAAAGGCATTAAAACTTGATAGAAGTTTGTGGAAGTATTTAGAGACAGAGGGCAGCAGTAGAAATTGCGTTGTATTTGGTAGCTAACGAACTGGAAAAACTTACCTATTAATCATACCTAGAGTGTGTTTTTAAAGTGTATATTTATGCATATAGAGAAAATTCTGATTTTCTTGGCCAATAATGGTTTATCTACTTGATTGCCAGTGCTGTAAATGCAAACATCTGTGTTGATGCTTCTTCAGAAGTTTTTATTTTCAGTTCCATGAACCTATGATTTCCTCCTGTGCTACAGAAATAATCAGATATTATAGTATTTGAATTTTTTAGTACATTGGGTTGGTGTTGATATGGTATTCTGAACATGAGCCAGAAAAGCAAAAGAAAGAAGCAATTATAGAGGTAATTAATTTTTAATTAATCCCAAAACAATAAGTTTCAGAACACATTCAACCACAGTGAAACATGAGAATAGTTCTGGCAGATTTGGTTTTGTTAAGGGAAGAGATGATCTGTTTTTATGCAGCATGACTGCAAGTAGGTGCTGCATAAAATGTGGCTAGTGGTGGTGCTGCAGCACTTCTGCTGTCCCTGGTTAAACTGTGTTTAGTGAAATGGAAATATTTACAGATAACAAGGGCCTAAGGAGTTGTAGGGAAAGTGAGAAACTGATAGCAGATATGAAATGCACTCCTAACAGAAGCTAAATGTAGTAATAGAAATGCCTCTTTAAAGGCAAAGAGGAAAGTTCTAGGTATGTGTGGAAAGAATAACAAATCAATATTAGGCAAGTGTTGTTGTTGTCAAATATTTCTGTTCCATACTGAGAATAATATTTGTCTTGGGACTTTCTAGTAATTGCTGAGTAGTCTTTGATATGATTGTAACCAGGTAAGATGCAGAACATAAATTGTTCATGTCAAAAGCTTCTTAATGTGTGAAGCTTGATAGCTACTCAGTGAATTTTCAGAGAATTGACAAAGAATAGGTATTGAATGACACTCAAGGTTCTAATGAAAGTACAGGAAAAAATACTATGTTATTGTTTATACAGCTTAGTGAAATGGTCCTCATTGACACTGGTCTTAAAGGAATGTGTTGAGCAGCTGCATGATGTGAGTCTTTATGTAGATACATTCTGCCAAATTCATCTCAAATTGTATTCAGCTGACAGTAATTGCCATAACTATATGCAAGTTTCAAGGCATTTGACTTGCTTCTGTGCAATGGTGATTACAATAGTGGTGTAATGGACCTGATGTAATACATAAAACTAATTTCAGTTGCACTCAGCGGAAATACATGCCAGACCTCATCAGGAAACAATGTTGATTTGTGGTTTTGGTTGTGGATTTGTGGTGGGGTTTTTTTGGGGGTGAGATGGAGGTTGATTATCCATCTGTTCCTGACATGATGCTACTCAAATCTTTCTTAATTTAGAAGACCGCAAGCATTATAGGGAAATGCTACACATACTGAAGTAATTTGTGTCAAATGAAGAGTCCCTTCTAGATACCAAATTTGATCATGTGCTAGGCTACATACATTTGAGCAACACGGGCTTTACCATGGCTCAGTGGAAAGTCACAGCTAGGAGCTATGAATATAGGTCATTCAGGATAGGAGACTGTATTTTGGAAAGCATTGACTCAGAAAATGATTTGGAGCTCTGATGTATTACCAGTTGAGCATGAAATTGCAGTACAATGCAATGGCTTATGGAGTAAATGCTATCTTTAGGTAGCTTAGCAAGGTTATGTTATTACTGCTATACAGCATTAGAGGGACAGTTACAGGAATATTATGTCCTGTTCTGGGGACTGTTTTAAAAAACAATACTGACCAAGCTGAAAAGATAATAAGACAGCCAGAGAATGGCTGGCATAACTTAGTGAAACTAAAGAACCAAGGTAAAGTGTGTGATTAATGTTTGTTTTGTTTTTTTCTGTGTTGTATAAGATTATTGAAAGAAGGCTCTTTTAATTAGCAAGAAGAGATTATTAGATTTAATAGCTGAAAACAAAACTAGGCAATTTTTTTAGACAAACAGTTGTGTGCCTTTTTTTTTTTTTTTTTTTTTTTTGATAACTGAGAGCATATGATTTGTTTGGGAAAGAGCTGAGTTTTTCTAAGGTGCTCTTTCAGAGGAGTTGTCTAGCTCAGCCAGAATTTGTGGACTTGGTGGAATTTCACAGGCTGTGTTATAGAAGAGAATGAGCTAAAGGATCATAGGGATCTCTTTGAAAGAGAGTTGAAGCTACGGAGTGAAGAAGGAAGGACAGAAAACAAGCAAGAGTTACTGTAATGAAATGTTTAGTCATCCACTGACTACAGATGGCCTGGGAATCTGTTAATGGGTCCCATCCTTCCTGAGGTTCCAAGCTGAGATAGAAAAAATGAGGAGACTCTACAACCCTTGTATAAGGGACGATGGCGCAACACTGGTGCAGTGGGAAAAGACCAAACCCGATGCATCTGGGATCTGTCGTTGTTATGACTTTGCTTTCAGTTTTGACTCTGGAAAATTTTGTTTGCTCACATGCTTTCTTACCCATTGCTCATTTCAATTGTCCTCTGCTTTCCAAATGCCAACCTACTTTTCCCTCCTCTCCTTCTTTTTTGCTTGCTATTGTTTCTCTTGTCGCCTTTGCTTTTGTCTCACACCAGTACGTGTGTGCCAGCTCTGTTTGTCCATAAGGCTCTGCTTTTGTCGTCTGTTTATATTGCATGAAGATCTGGGTCTTGGGTTTGCTTGGAATGTCATTTATTGGAAAACCAGCAATCCTAGGGGTTTTTGATCATTCTTTCTAAATCGGTACGTAGAAATTATGTAGAATAGTTCAGGAATAAAAAGGTATTTTCTTGATTTTTCTATAAACTTCACAGTCTCAATACTTTTTTACCATGAGATGTAACTGATATGTGAAATAAAATAGTCTGAAAACCAATGGAGAGTTACACATGTATTGTGTGTTTTTGAAAGAACTTGGGGGAAGAAGTTACTGGATCTAGTCCAGTGAGATGATAAGAGGCAGATGGACCACAAATGCTATGGTGAAAGATGGTTAGAGCAAGGTGCCTCAGTCAGTCTCCATTTTGTTGTTGAAGACCTACTTAGAACAGACTTCAGAAAAATTACTTTCTTTTTGCCTTATGCAATAATTGCAATAGTATGCTATATAGGTATTACGACAGCAAAGTTTGTGTTTCTAACAACCTTTAGTTTCAGTGAAAAACTTTTCCATGTCTTGTGCTTCACAGTATACCTTTCTGTGGCCATCACCAAAGCCTGATAGATATTGGAGCTTATGCTTTAAGTCTTTGATAGAGATATCGGAGCTCTCTAGCAAATAGGATAAATAGAAAGTTTCTCTGCTGCTACAGGTGCTTGCCACAAGTTAAATTTGCTTGTTTTCTTATTGTGTCTGAAAGAAAGTTTGGTTCTAAATGCCAGGAGTTTGAAGATGTGATTCCTACTGGCAGGCTGGAAGCTACGATTTACTTTGTCCAGTTACAGAGCAAGCAAATGGAACACTATACTAGTCCTACACATGCAGAGCTGCTGATTTCCCTGCAGCCTGAGCTGTTCCCTGCTTTCAAGTGATCAGTATGACTTCTAAAAAGCTTGTTAGAGTGTGTGGTAAATGTTTTTTGTTTTAATAAAATAGTGTTGTTTATCTTAATTTTCCAAATGTGAGATACGTTTCAAGTAACCAAAATGAACAGTGAAGTTTTTGATTTAGGAAACTGTGAAAGTTTAATCTTTCATTAAAATGTATTGACTGTTTTTGGGCATGCTTGTCACTTAGGTACTCTTGTAATTTAACCTGTAGATTTGAAGTTGTATGTAGTGATTGCCTGCTTCCTGAATCTTTTCTTCTGAAATAAACTTGGCTTTAAGAATCAGTCCAAAACCTATCAAGAGGAAATGCTCAAAACCCCTATTCTCTTTGTGTCTCAATGTATTCTTCCACACAGAGGTTTGGTTTTGGCCTATGGGATTTATTCCCAGTAATTTGCAGTGATTGAGTATCTACTTATTTTATATAGCACAATATAATCTGTTACCAGTGGGTTACTTCCTTTTTCATTGCAAAATAAATTAAATCAATGGGTATATATATTCTTTTAATTAAATAAAAAGTGAACTATCTTGACACTGATAATCACAAGCATTGGAAACTATGTTAACCTTATGAGCAATTATTATTTTTCTTGGGGAGTGTCTGACTCCTAAATGGCCCTTGTGCTGGTTCTGAAATCTGGGTCAGGGTCAGGAAGCTTTTTTTTTCCCCCTCTGTCTCTCTCTTTTTTTTTTTTTTTTTTTTTTTTTTTTTTTTTTTTTTTTTTTTTTTTTTTTTTTTTTTTTTTTTTTTTTTTTTTTTTTTTTTTTTTTTTTTTTTTTTTTTTTTTTTTTTTTTTTTTTTTTTTTTTTTTTTTTTTTTTTTTTTTTTTTTGCAGGTATCTCGCTGTTTTGTAGCTACCTGAACTTTTTGGTAGACAAGTGATTGGTTAGCTCTGGTTCTAGGTGCATGTCTTACCGTTTTCCCAGGCTGTGCAGCATTTTTCCTGAGCTTCTCTAGTCTCGGAAGTACTGTTGCACAGTGGATGATTTACAGAAGAACTGTGTGCCAGGCATGTGGATAGAGCCCACTGTACACAATGAAATTCAGTGTCATATGGGATTCCACTTCTAAGGCACTACAGGAACAATGAAACTTAGAGCAACAGTAGAGAAATATATCCCTGGAGTGCAATTTGTAAATTGTTTTTTCAAGTTTGCTCTTCGTTTTTTAAGTACCTCTTCTGCCTCCTGCAATTCCATTTCATAAGCAATATACAATATGATAAAAGACAGTTCATTGGTTACTTAAATTAGTATTGCTGTTATTGTAGTTAAAAAGTTTCTGGGTAGGCTGCTTTACTGATGTTATGTTTCGAAGCGTCAGTGATCTGAAACACTTGACTAGTATTCCAGGCTTTGTGAAAGCCCCATGAAATGCTGCTACTTCGGTTGTCCATTAATTGTGTTGCCTACATAACATAGCTTCATGCATGTGGTTTGGGGTGTTTCAGTGGGAACACTAAATTGGGGAATACCATTCCAAAACCACAAGAGAAGGATAAGGTCAGCTGCAAGACCCTGGGGTGCTGTATAACCGTTGCCAAAAAACTGGATTATATTCCTGTAGAAATTTAAACTCTGCTTATCAATTAGACTTTTGTTATAAAAAAATCCTCATAGGAAGATGAGCCTTTTGTATTTGAAAAAAATCTTTCCTCCTTTTATGGAAATGTTGAGTTTTGTAACAGGTGTACACTTTGTCAGTGCTAAAGGAAACAGCTGTTCTAGCTTGAGCTCATTTTGTTAATGTACAGATTGCAGTTATGTTTTCAATACCTTATTTTATGCAATCCGGGCTCGCACCATCTCTATTGTGCTTTTTTGGCCTGGGCTGATGAAGGAGTAGTGCTGCTGACTGTGAGACTTGCTGGTGTTTTTTTTGGTTGGTTTTTTTTTTTTTTTTTTCTGTGGTGGTTTTGCTTTGTGCTGCTTTTCTATTGGTTTTGCGGCAAAAGAGGGTCACTGCTATGTGAGGAGTGTGGTATATATATGTACCTCATGCTACTGTATTATTGATCTTTATTGTAATCTCTATAGTTGTAAATTCAAGCTATCTACTGGATTTTCTGGTGTAACTGAAATTGGGGGGTTGGCAGAATTGTACTGTTTCACATCACAGATTGCAAGCACAGCCCTGATGTGCAGCCCTGGATGTTCCTTTTAACACTATTGAGTCTTTTTGGATTAAACAAGGGAATGAGGATGAGAAGAACGGAGTAGAATTTCAAGTATTTGTTTAAAACAATAAATCTAATGTTTCCTTTCAGATCATAACAACACTTAAGGTACTACAGGATTTGGATTTATCACTGGATATTCTAGTGGTAAGCAATCAATAATGATGTATTAAACTCTTCCATAGTGAATTACTATGTAAATGTCAGGAGTCTGCAATTGTAGAGGTAGTGAAGGTTACATTTTAGAATTCTGGCTCTATATCATAATTTAGTTAGATTCATTTCTTAAAAACTGGGCATCCAACTTGGCAAATGCAGTATTATGTTAATGGTAGAACTGAGCAGGGACTTGAGCATATAGAGGCTCTTTTACTAATTTTACTAATCAGGGTTGGTTTCTTTTCAGTGTAAAACTACTTTCAATCAATGTTAGCATTGACTGAAAAGCAAATAAGGGTGAACCATTCTTTAGGTCAGTTTTCTAACTCTTCTGTTTTTTATTAGCAGCTCAAAGTTAGTTTCTTGCATTTAAAGAGCGGGGAGCCCAAGTAAGGATTTTTGTGACTTTTGTCCTCATCCAAGCCACATCCTATCAAATTTTATACTAAATATTATCACACTGGTCTATGACGCTTTGATTTATTATAAGCAATCTGTCTGTACTTTGGGAAGAAGAAAAATATGGGTTTGTGAGAGAATTCTTTGAAGAGTAATAAAAAAAAATGATTATTAAGATATTTAGCTAGACTATTCAGGCAAAGAGGCAAAGGCATTTGCCTTCCTAAACACAGGTTTTGTTTGGGATGAGAGTTGTGATTTATTCTGCCCATCTTTCTTGCATTATCTTCCACAGGAAACTGGCATAGGCAAAACAGTTAACAGTTTGAGGAAACATGTCACTGCTGGGAATATAGCTAAAACTCTGGTGAAAAAATGGAAAAAGCTTGTTTCTACAGAAAATAAAAGGTAGGTGTGAATGTTTTTCCTAGAAGTTAATTATACTGTAGTGGGACTTTAAAATAGAGATTGGAAATCTTGGGAAAGTGTTTGTAAGGACAAATCTGTATTAGGACAAATGCATAACTTGAATGGAAGAAATTAGGATGTCATTATAAAATATGAGGAAAAAGGTCAAAGTTACTTGTATTAGTCAATTAGCCAGTCAGCACTCTGACTTCAGCTGGTTTTTTGACTGGCACAAGTTCTTAGGTCCCAGCTGGTACAAGCAGGACTAGAAACCAATGATGGGCACTGCTGTGCACTTCTTCAGTAAATTGGGGAACTTGTTCTTTCTTCCCAGAGGTGGTGGTTAAAGGAGGAAACTCTCCTGTGCTTTTGTTGTATAGAGAGTTTTCTTTTAATGATCTTGTAGACTGAGAGGGGCTTCTAATACCGGAGGAGTCACACTGAAGAAATGCAGTTTCTTCTCTGAAAGAAGCAGCCACCACTGCCATGACCAGGCTCGCTCTGCTTTAGATGCTTTGCAGTCCTCTGACAGTTTGAGACAGTTGAGCTGAGAAAGCCACGGGTTTAGTTTGACTAAACAGTGCATTTTAAATCTGAAGTTGTTCAAACAACAGGAAAGCAAAATACCAGAACCTGTGAAGAGCAAATCATAAAGGCTGACCTGTTGTAATCTGTACCACCTACAGAGCATGTTGTAAATTCTGTCTCGTAGTTACTGCAAGCACTACATCTGTGTTCTAAAGCATGCAGGAAACTTGTATGAAAAGTGGTATCCACATGTTTTAAGCAAATAGTACTGCCAGGCATGTTTTCCGACTGATGATTGTCCCTACTCCCCACTTGCCTTGCTGTCAATTCTTGCAATATTTAGCAGTGCTGGACCCAAGAGCGGCTTCTCTGGGATTCTGTACTGATAATGGAAAAATAAGAGCACATCAGAGCACAGTTCTGGGTTTTGTAAAGTTGACATATGGTGTGATTTTAATGCTTTTAGTTTTATTAATATAGGAGCAAAGATTGTTTAAAAATTTAGCATCAGATAAACAATGACATGTGGGTTGTTTTCTATTGTTGCAGTGGTCACAGAGGAAAAAAATATACTGAAAAAGAAAAATGTGAGACAAAATCTTCTGTTTCCAAGGAGATTAAGCCTTCAAAGAAGTCCAGAGCATCTGTACAGGCCTTTAGAAGCCCCAACAGCACTCCCATTTCTAAAACCTTGAATAAGGAGTGTATTTGTAGTGAAAAGACCCATCAAAGTACAGATTCTGAGTCTCCAAAAGAATGTGATAATGAAGAATGTAGCAGCAGTGGTTCTAAGCACGCTTCCTGGGGTACCAATTCTCAGTCTAAAGGCAGTGAGTTCAAAGGGAGCAACTCCACAGAGAGCAAGAAAGTTTCAGAAAAGCAGCGTTTCTCTGCAGCTGATAAAGGCTTATCACCTCTGGGGGAAATGTCTAGTAAGGATACTTCTGAACAGAGAAGTCCTAAACGTGTGAAGAAAGCAAAACAAAAACTTGTCATAAAAAGCAAAGCCAAATTATCTAGTGATGAGGAATTTGAGCCCCCTACTATGTCTTTTGAATCCTATCTTAATTATGATCAAGTTACAAATAAAAGAAAGAGGAAGGCTAGGGCTACAGGTGCACGGCCAAAGAAATGCAGTGAGCAGAAGAACAGGTCATTACCACAAAAGACCTCAAAACTTTCTCATGCAGAAGAGGGAGTGGAAGACTTTAAAAAATGTGAGAGTGATCAATCAGAAACTCCCAGTAAAAAGGTAAACTGCTACATGGTTGAGATAATAGCAGATAAACTACAGATAAATAAGTGCTTTGCACTCTGAATTTCAGTGAAATTTATCTCTGTTTATTTTAAGGAACAGATTGCATGACTCTGATATATCAGCTCTATTGCAACTACCTGTAATTACAATAATTGTAGGGGGCGAGGTAGAGGGAGGGAAGGAAGAATGCTTCCTGCATACTGGTGATTTGCAATTGACTTACTTGTATTTTTAGGATTATTTCAAATACTGCAATAGTGTTTGATTCATATCAGCTAGTCTGCTTTTGACCTGCAAAGTGCAAAGATATTTACCTTTGGAAAGATGTCCCCTTCTTACATTCTTGACCAGCCTGGTTTGTGGCTGCAGCAGCTGTTAGTTTACAGCACAGTCTTTTCGTCAGATGATGTGGCTCTTTAATAGTGAACGTTAAGGTTTGCAGTGAAGCTGAACCTTCCTTAAATGCATTGAGGTAAACCAAAGTATTGCATATAAGATTATACATGTTCTTAATCTGAGCTATCCTAGCCCCTTGAAGAGGAAGAAGCTTGAGTAGCTTCTCTAAGCCCAGGTATATCTAAAAATATGTATTAATTAGACATTTTAAATAAAGACCTTTTGCATGCTGGAAATTAGAGGTATCTTCAGTATTTTATCTTCACTGTGATGTGAAAGCTTCAGGCTTTATTTGTTGTGGAAGATCTGTGATTGGAATGTGGTATCTTCTGTCCCAAATGGAGAAATATTACTGTAGAGGCTTGTATCTGATACTCCTAAACTGCTTGAGGAAAAATCTTGTATATTCAAGCAGTTGTGAAAAGTTATTGAAGATACTGAAATGAAGTTCAGGCAATGCAAGTTTTGGGCTATAAGTGTCTGACTTACAATTGGAGGACACCTAAGACCCAGTTTTGACACTGCACATAATACATTTGTAGGGACCCATACTTAACAGAATGCAGCATATTTCAATCCATTTTTACGGGGTTATCTGTGAATATTTTAGGCATGATTTAGGAGACTTGACAGGACAAGGTGTAAAGCTATTTCTTGTCTTTTAGAATTGTACTTTTGTCACCTTGCAGTTTTGTCTCATTCACTGCTTGCCTCTGTAGTGATTTATCTGAAAGCCTGTTAACTGATCTACTGTTCTTTCATCTCTTTGTGTGCACTAATTGCAGATGTCACACTGAGTTCTTTTTGTGGTATAGTCTTGATAAGTAGACTATATAAACTAAGAAAGGGTACACTGAAAAATAATCCTGTGAGTAAATTTTAGTGTAGAAAAGAAATAATTTTAGTTATCCTGGTTAACTTTGGGGTTTGCTTAAGGGTTGTTTGGTTTGGGGTTTTGGTGGTGTGTTTTGTTTGCTTATTTTTTTTTTTTTTAGCTTATTTTAAGTTCCTGTAAACCCAAATTCATAAAGCTGAAGCATTGTTTCCTTGATTGTGCACAGGCTAAGGTGGCATCCCTCCAGGAGCTTCTTAATACTCCATTACCTAAATTTCTGACAGGCATCTCAAACTCATATGTTGCAGACTTTACAGGTAAGTAGTATACAAGGTTGAAATGGTATGGGGTTTTATAGGTCTCTGTAGAGATATTTTAGCTCCTTTTCTAATAAACTGTATTAGCTCATCTCTCCGTAGCAAAGAAGGGCTTCACCTTCACTTTCTCACCTGTAAAAATCATATTGAAGTTGAAGGGAGTTATAAAGCCTTCCTTATGGCTGGCTGAGTAAAGAAATACTGTGGAAGCTTATCACAGATGTAGAGAAGGCATAAATTGGGTAGTAGTTCTACAACCCCCATTTATCTTTTTGCCTGGTCTAAGGTATAGACAAGAATAGACTTAGTAGAAACTACCTCAGGTAAAATAAATACATGAAACATTTGGTATAGGAACTTTGGCATGAGAACCACTAGCATCTTTACAGGTAGGTGATGTAAACTGCCAGTGGTTTCTCTAGCAGTTTTTCTGAGGTTTCAGTGGTTTCATACCACTGGCGTCTTGAAATGTCGCTGCTATTGCAGCTTCCGCCTTCTCTGGGATAACCTAGGAGGGTCAGCAGGGTGCTATAGATAGGTTACTCTGTTCCCCAAGTGTGAATACAGCTCGTGTAGGTTGGAGCTAAATAATGCAAGACATATTTGAGTGGGTGCAGCTCACTTACAGTGTACAAGCTGTCTTGGTGTTAGATGATGGTGAGTGGACTTCTGCAATGTAATATGTGCAAGGGCCCAAAACTGTAATGCAATAACTTTGTCTTTCAAGAAAAGGTAACATATCCTACCAGCTGTGCTACTCTCAGAGCTGAATGTTTAAAGCATTGCAAAACCTGCTGATGTCTTGCTTGCAGCTTCTGTAGCACCTGTTGTGGAAGCACCTCAGCAAGTCAGTGAGATGGTTCAATTCCCAGGACGGAGAGTCAACTCTAAAATGCAAGTTTACTCTGGCTCTAAAACAGTCTGTCTGTCAAAGATGCTTACACTGTATGAACAGTGCATCCGCGTGCTTCAGAATAATATTGACTGTGAGTACTTTAAGGGATTTGTAGCAGGCTGTGACGGAAAGTGTATCAGATTTTTTTTTTCTCCATGCCAACAACAGGCCTACTAAAATATATTGTCCTGCTCTGCAAACAGTGACTCAGAGCAAGTTTAAAGGCACTTAAAAAGGGACTGATGTCTGTGCTAAAATGCAGGGTTTTTTTGGAAAGCTTGAAATTTTTCCGGTTCCAATTTTACTTAAAATGTAATGTCCTGTAAATTATAAGTCAAGAAGTCTGCTGTTCCCCCCAGCCCAAGGTGTTTGTTTTCATAAATTACAATGAAAAATCAAGACATTTTTATTCCATGCATAGGTAGAGAGGGGAAGTGATACACATCAGTAAAGATGGGGAAATGACTATTCAAAGATGCTTGATCCATCCTCAGGTATAACTACTAGTCAGTGAGGAACTGCTGATCTCTAAATATTTTCATAGCCTGACTTTAGAAAGTGTTCTGTTAGTGTGTGCTAAACTTGACTTGTATTTTTACTTTTAAACTCACACTGAGTAAACTTACACACTGAGTAAAATAAGTAAGATACTGAAAGTACCTTACCTGATTTTTTGTAGTGCTACAAGAAGTAGGAGGTGTGCCCTTTGAAATTCTTGAACCTGTGCTAACACGTTGCACACCAGAGCAGTTGTTTCGAATAGAGGAATGCAACCTGGTAAATTCTGCCTTGTTAAATTCAGGGAGCTACAGCGTTCCACAACTCCACGGGTTGCACTGGGTTTCTGTCCTGCATACTAATTTCTTTGAATTAAGCTATCATTATCAAGACTCCCTTTCTCAAGTGTGAGGATTTAAAACATTTGGGAGAATTATTCCTCATGACTAAGTGAAGGACTGTGTATAGAAAACTATTTTTATTTCCAAAAATAAGAAAGAAAAAAAAATGATCACAGTATTTGCCACTGAAACAGCTGGGAAAGCTGTAATAGAACCAACTGTGTTCAAGTTATGAACTGTTATGGTTGCAAAGCATACCAGTCAAGAAGTAGCTGGGGTGAGATTTCATGTGTGTGGTAGATTTAGTATGCATGCTGTTGGGACTTCAGCTCCATGATGCATGTGAACATTGAGGTTCTGAGTGTATAGCCCTTCATAGTGCAAGTTTGCCTTTTCTCTGTGTGCTTCAAGTGGAGAGCTGGAGCAGCCTGAGCCTGTGCTGTAAACACAACTCTAGACTGTAAACATGGCCTACAGACTCCAGTGTAGGGCTCTGCTGTTTGAAGCTGTGGGATTTCTAGGCTGAAGTCAGTATATCTGCATGGTATTGCTACACTTCACATTGTGGGTACTGGTGATGGCACATGTGATGGGGTTCGTTCTGCACCTTTCTCCACCAAGGGTTTGGGCTGCATCTTCAGGCTCAGCTGACAGGTACTCTTGAAAATGTTTTCAAATCTTTGATTTAAGATATCTTGTGTTCAAATTAGATGTTTATAAAGGATTCTGACCACTTGTGGAAGAAACACTGCCAGAGAGACTTTAAAAATGAGAGCCTCTTGGAATATGAGTCTTGGCGTGAAATGTACTTGAGACTGTTTAATCAGAGAGAAGAAAAACTGAAGATGCTTACAAAAAATATTCTTTCAGCTCAGTCTGAGAAACCAAAAGGTAAAATCTGGTTAGCTCCTCCAATACAAAACCCAGTCTCTTCTGTTGTTCTTGACAATATGTAGGGTTTAGTGATTTGTTTGCAGGGAACACTAATGCTGAACTTCTAGAAGTCATCAAGAACAAACACTGTTCTTAATTTAAAAGTTGCTGAAAAACTAAATGCATGTGCTAGTACAATACTTTGCTGTATGCTGCAAGTATTATGCATTAGACAAATCTTACCTTACTGGTTAGATTGAGGATCCTAAGCAGCAACGCAAAGAGCTTTGGATATAAAAGGCATAAAAAGTCACATATCCTCTGCTCCTTTTTTCTTTATTAGGCAGGCAAGTAAAACTGGCTTACATGAGCAGTGCAGCAAAACCACCCAGGGACATTCGCCGACAGCAAGAAATCCATGGGACAGCAGGACCCGTCACCCCATTTCATCCCATACAGAAGTACAAGTAAGTGTTATGTACAATGCTTTTAATTTGAGTTTGAGTGTCTTTTGTCAGTTCAAAAGCTTGCTTGCAAAATAATTTAGAAGTTCTAAATAACTCTTTATTTACTTTCTTTTCTTTAAGCGGCTGGTGGCTAGAAACTGACTTGCCTTTTAAGTTGTGCGCACTTCTGCGCCATGTGGGCATTGCCATCCCACATTTCTCCAAAGTGCTAGTTGTGAATTCACCCTCCCAGCTAGAGTGTGAGTGGATGGTGTTTTTTTTGCCCAGATCACTCTAAAGCTGCTTGACATCCTTGGGAGATTCCATTGTTGATGTTTTGGGTTTATAAACCTGCCTAGTAGCCTCACATGTTCTGCTTTGATAAAATCCCAGTCAGCTGCCTGTAGTAATTTAGCTGATCAGAGTGAACATCAGGAACTTTTAAAACTGGGGGGGGGGGTTTGTTTATTTGTTTGATGTGCTTTCTTTCCTTCCCCCCCCCCCCCTCTGAATTTCAGAAGCTTAGTTGAATAGCCTTGACTTACTGCTCAAGATAGTGGTGGTATGGGGCAGGAATGACAGCCTGGATGTAGCAATTTCCTAAAGTCAGCTTTAACAGGTATCTTTTCATAAGTGCACCCTTAGCTGATGAGATCCAGAAGGTTCTTTCCATACTGTTGTTGTTTTCAATGGAAAGGTAGTCCCCTTCCAAGGCACTGACCTTAAGGCACTTCAGGTTAGGCTTTTGCTTTCAGTTTCTCTGTGGGAGGTTGATTATGTGTTGTGACAGAGCAGCCTTCCAGTTTAGGTGCTTCAAGTACAGTAATGTATATGTCCTTTCTGCTCCAGTGGTCACTGGGCCAGTAGCTGAATGACGTACTCCAAGCCCTTCAAGACTTTTTTCCTCAGGCGTGATAAATTAGGAAGAACTGGTGTTGTGTGAAAGAAACCACAAGAGTCATTGCTTTGCCTTCATGAGAAACAAGGGTTTGTTTAGGCATAATAAGTTAAACTTCATTACTTTGAGCTGTCATTTTTGTAAGCTGCAGAATTTGTACAGCTGAAATTTTCGCTTAAGCAGCTGGTCTTGCAGGAGCTAAGAAGGTCCCGAGGCAGACATGCAGATCCCCAGCAGGCCGCTGCTCTCAGTTCAGTGCACAGTGGTATGTGAGCGCTGGCAGCAGATGTCAGGGACTGCCTCTGAGGTGGACTAGGCTGTCCAGATCAGTGACATCATGCTGACATGTGATTGCTGTGTTGGTTTAACTGTCTTTAGCAGGAGGTGTAAGAATCTGCCTCAGGCCTTGTCCTGGTGATTGGATATTTAGGGTTAGTTATTGTGCCTTTTCCTAGTTACTCATTCTTACATAAGCTTTTTTTTAAGTTTGCCCTCATTTTCTGTCAGAGAGCTAGTTAGCAGTTCAGCTGTGTTCACAGAGGAAAATAAACACAGAGTACAAACTAGAGCACAGGGCATTATGAATCACAGCGGTATTGCTGACCGTTTTGATCTGTCACAAACTCTGATAATTTAATTTTAAATAAAATCTTATAAGTCTAAAATTTATGCAAGAATGAAAATGGACAAGATGGGGGACCTGTGACCCCTTTTAACCTGAATTATCTTATGATTTTGAAACAGAGAAAGTCTCTTAAATTTGTTTGATTAGGGTTTTGTTTTTTTCCCCCAGATGAGCTGGAGCAAATAGTAGCTTCATATCAAATACTAACTTTTTTTACTTCCTTTTTCTAAAAGAACAGGGATTCCAGAAAGCAGAGACAGAAATAACACATTATCAAATCTGATTCCTGCTGGCAACACTGGAAGTTCTAGCTCAGGTGTCATGATTCAAGATGGAAAGAAGCCAATCAAAAGTAAATGGAATTTCCTAAGATTATCAATTTAGTTGTTTTGACCTGCCTATTAATATATGCTTAATATTATGCTAATACCATTTTAAGTCAATCATATCTGTAATGCTAACTGGTCTCTTTGTTGCTGTTGAAGAAATTGGACCAATCATGAAGAAAACTTTGAAAGCATTGAAGAGTAGACCTGGACGGTGATAAAATGAAGCTGCATATTTGAAGCTTACGTGATGTGACTATTTGTGTATCATGCTACAGCAAATGAATATAATGTTCATGTAAACAATGTTCAATGTGCCCTAGATAAGAGTTATGAAACATTGTAAGGGCAAGTGATTAGCAATAAAAATTGAAACATCTGAGTCTTTTCATACTGCTGCTTTCTTTCTTGACTTGAAATAATTTCAGTACACACTAATGAAAAATCAGATTATATTGACTTTTATACGTGGTATACTTATCAGTTAAGATGGTGAAGGGTCTGGAGCACAAGTTTTCTGAGGAACAGCTGAGGGCACTGGAGTCATTTAGTCCAGAGAAAAGGAGACTGTGGGGAAGACCTTATTGTCATCTACAACTGCCTGAAAGGAGGTTGTAGACAGGTGAGGGTTGGTCCCTTTTCCCAAGTTACAGTGAAATAGGAAATGGCCCCAAGTTGCACCAGTGATGGTTTAGATTGGATAAATAAGCAAAGTTTCTTCACTGAAGGGGTTGTCAAGTGCTGGAAGAGACTGCCCAGAAAAGTGTGTATGTTACCATCCCTGGAGTTACTTAAAACATGTGTTGATGTGGCACTTGGGGACCAGAGTTCTTGGTTAACAGTTGGACATCAGGCAAATAGCCTGAGTTTGCCTTGAAGGCAAACTCCTTGGCTTAGGGGAACTCTTTCTGTAGAAAGACTGCACTCAGTAGTTGCACGTAGGTCTTGTTTCTTTCTTGTACTTCCATAGGATTTGACATCTTAGAACTTCTCATGAAGCACAGGGTAAGTTCATCATGAAATCACTTTCTGTTTCTTACAACACCATGTGTGTGTTTCCTCACCATCCTCTGTATGTTGGGTATTACAAGTAGTTTATAAAATAACAGCTACTAAAAATTACTTTGACAGTCATGTAACATAATCACCTATATGTAACAGCATGTGCAAATGCCCTGTTTATAGAGGAATTTGAAGTCAGCAGGTGTGCTGCTGTGTTGTGTTTTTCTCCGTGCATTATAGTTGTACTAAAAAAAAATGAAAGTTGAAAACAGGTGTGTTAATCTGGAAACACTGTGGGGAGCTTTGTCTGTTTCTGGGATCAAAACAAGCATTGACAAGTAGGAGAGGTAGTGCAACATCTGTCACATCTGGAGGGTTCATCCCAGAAGCATTCTTTACATGACTTAAATCTGGCTGAAAGGCCAGGGAACCACCTCTTTGTCCCCCAGACACTGTCTGATCATCGCAGAGTTGCTAATCAGTTGGTGGCAGCAGCTCAGGTTGGCTGGAGGTTTGTATCAAGTGTGATGTGAATTGTTCAAGGGGGATTTGGATGTTTTGTTTTTGGAGGTTTTTTGTGTGTTTTTTTTTTTCTAAAACACTTCTTTTGCTGTAGATTTTGATGGTATCCTTTTATGTATGAAAACCCAAAGTCTTCTGTTAGGCTCTGACATTGGAGAACACAGCTGTAGCCATTTGGAACAGATATAGATGACAGGAGTGTCCCCTTAGGAGCCTGAAGGATAAACAGTTGTTTTAACTAGTAGACTTACATTTGTTGATTAGAGATTTTTCTGTCCTCAACAGTGATAGCAGAGTTGTGTGGAGGGCAGATTTGACTTTGAGATTAAGTGGCTTTCATTTAATCTTCTCAATTTCTCTCACTTCAAAGGCTCTAGATACAACTCTGGTAAGAGATATGTAGAAGGGAACTCCATGGGACCAGCTTGATGTCCTGACAATTTCTATATCAGAAGATATTGTAGGTAAGCAAATCTCTTTATTGTAAAGTAGTTGGTGCTACATGCACTTTAGGTTAGGGTTTTTCTTTTGCTTCAGATGTGCTGTGGTCTGTTCCTATGGACTAATGTCCACCTGAGGCTGCAGTGTGTTGCGGTGCTCTGGGAATGTATCTCCCAGTTAATTTGTGAGGAATCTTGTTTTTGGGGCTTGATGCTGCTTGATGACACAATGGAGATCATATGTGGAGGTAAACTCAAAGCTTATTTTAAAAGCATATCCTTTTCATCTGAACTAGAACACTAATGTGCTTCTGCAGTTTCCTGCCTTACATCCCTACATAGTGTTATTCCAGTCAAGAGGAATTATTGCTAGATATCTGTTCTTGGCATCTGACATACCTAACAGTACATGGTATCAGTATATTGGCCTAAGGCAGATGACTTTCCTTTTGTTCGATGTGCGAAAGACGTTTGGTTGGTTTTGTTACATACTCTGCAATCTGGTTGCCATCCCATCAGAGACCTCTGATCCCTTTCGGGTTAGGGACTATTTTCACAGAAAGGCCACATGTCATGAGTGCACAATGGCCTTCTCTTTTTTAAACACATTGCAGCCCGTGATCCAGCAGTATCTCTGGAGCCTTTCATCCCAGCAGCATAATGCTTTTCCCTCCAGGTGATAAGCAATTCCATATTAATTTCAGGCAAATTAGGCAAGTAATGGAAGAAAAATATTGTCACAGAAGGAAAGCCCAGCAGCTGTGGAAAACACCACAAATGGATATTTTCTTTCTTCTTGAACTGTCCATTTCAAGCACAGAAACCACTTTCCACTTCCTGACAATATTTACTTCGTAGCATTCAGGAACATTTTTCATCCTGTTAGTGGTTGGGCCCAAGAAGAAAGCTTGGCCTGACTGCTATACTACTTGAAAAAGAAAGATACATGATATTGCCATCTAAATATTCCCTGTGGCCAGAGGAAGAAAACAGTTTTGAGGTGCAGCATTTGATCTTATGAGACCCTGCTCAGAAGGCAGGTGAGTTCCAGGAGCTAAGCTCTTCTTAGGGACCATGTAGACATTAAAATGTTAAGTCCTGCACCAAAGTCAGAAAGGGGTGTAAGGTTTGGCATGATAATTCTGGAAGAATTCATAGACATCTGTGTACTGCCCTAAGCAAATGTTGTCAGTGTACTGTTCCAGGGATCAGTATTTGAGCTGCTGTCAAAGCAAGGCACAGCTGGGATAGCTGTGAGCAGGGAGGTTGTTGCAGCTCTGAGCATCGATGCTCTTGGCTGTCTGGTACATGGGGATTTTTGAGAATTAGTGGTAGTCATAGCATAACCTCAGCAGAGGGAAAATAAATCCCCTCACACAGGCCAGATCTCTGACTTGCCACTTGAAAGCTCAGGAAAATGCCTGTGCCAGGATTTAGTGTGGTGAAAAATGCTGATGGATTGATAAGTAAGAGGACAGTACTAGATACACTGATTTTGGGGAAAAAAACAAACCACGACTCAAAAGAATAAGGCAACTCTCACTGGTTGTTTTGGGGTTTTGTTTTTGCATTATTTCCTTTTCTGCCCTTCCTGTAAAAACAGGAGAGGCCTTTGAATGGGTAATTGAAGGCAGTGGTTAGACAGCCTACTGTCTCCCCTTGCAGCCAGCCCTGCCACTGAACAGAGGTGGAATTTATCAAGATTGTTTTTTTGCAGTTGTAACTAGTTATTGCCATTGGAGGAATGTCGAGTTCTCTCCAGATTAATGTCTGCTTGTGGCAAGCTTAATTCTACCAGGCAAGGGAGGAAAGAGGAGGAGCTTGAAGGAGTAGCTTACTTTCCTGGCTCACCATCTGTGGCAGAAATGGTCTTGGTTTATAGACCAAACATATTATGTTTTTTTTTTTTTTTTTTTTTTTTTTTTTTTTTTTTTTGCTTTGTGAGTAAGTCTTATATAAACAATTCTTCCCTACAGCCCCTAAAGCATTTCCCTTCTGATCTGCTGAATCAGTTGAGGCAGGGGGGGAAGAATGGTGATGTGTCCTCATGATAATCAGATTTGATTCACTGTAGGAGCTGGGTTCATTTCTTAGTGTGATCATTTGCCTACTATTTTCGATAGGTCTCTGCTTTGGGTACCATTATTTAGCAGAAAAACCATTCAGGAAAGTGGTGGAATCACTCTGCAGTTGTGCTGCTTGACATGAGAATGGGAACAAGGCCTCTTGCTGAGCAACTGCACCTGCTTTCCCAGGCCTGATGTCTGCCTGATACCCAACATCATTCTTCCTCCTGCCTAATGGAAGTGATGTGCCATGTACAGAGGTATTTTCCTCCTCTTACAATTTCCAGTAAACATTTTTTAATGCGCTTTTCTTCAATTTTCTGGTTTGTGCACTTGCAAATTGCATCCTTATGCAACTATCAGATCTTCTCCCTCTCTAAGCTTCTTCATAGAGCTGAACTACATTTTATTCAATGGTACAGAATTCTAATTTCATTTTGTTAAATGTCTTGGGTCGTTTTTAAAACTTTCACCCTAAGTTTAGTGAAAAGGGACCTCTGCGATTACATAAATTTTAGAGACAGAATTGCAGGCTCTTCAAAAAATAATTTGCAGAGAGCTGGGATCCAAAATGACAACAAAGCAGATAAGAAAAATGCATTCCCAAATGTGCAAAGGAATGTTTCAATCTCAGAAGACTTGAGAAAACTGTTTCTGCTGATGGACATAAGTCCAAGTCTCTCATGGCCTGTGGATAAAACATCCTGGAATCTGAGACCTAACAGTCCTGTGCATTTAACCCCACTCAACTTCCTCACCAATGCACCCTAGACAAAAATTATACTAAAATGAAACATGGCATTCGCACGATTATAGAGTAAAATACATGATGAGACTTTCATAGTTTTTCAGAAATGAAGCATCAAATATTCAGAAAGTTGCCAATTATCTTAAGGCATAGAAATCTAGTTTCAGAGTGCAACTGTCTCTCAATGTCAGAAGACAAAACTATTCAGGTCAAGATAATGAAGAAGATTGTTTTTTTGTTGTTTTTTTCCCTTCAAATTGCAGGACTTTAAAATCCCTGCTCTAAATGTCAAAATACAATGTCATGAATGTCATCTTTGTAGCTTAAGCCCTAAATGGTGTGTTTGTTGTGGGAAGTACTGGTGGAAGTTTTTGGCAGTGTATGTTTTGTGAACTCTGTTTACAAAGAAGTTGCCTCTTCTTATCCCTGGTGACAGGCCTAAAAATGGAACTTGCTCAGGGAGAGGGCTGAACAGCTCTGGAAAATCATCCTTAGCTGCCCTCCTACAGAACTGCAAGTGGTTATCCAAGCAGTAGACAAAGGTCTTTATCACACCTGCAGGCCCTATCCCTTAACGTTTATGGAATTGCTGAGGCTGAAACAAAAGATATGCTGCTAGCAGAAGTGGGAAAATAAGCTGCTAAACCAGAAATTAAGAGGATTAAATGGCTGCTGGCCTCTGGAAGAAGGAAGGAGTCTACCCTGCAGGAGTAGGAAAAAGCTACTGAGACCAGATTGGGAAGAATAATCCCTCCTGTCAAGATGCTGACCTCTTTGAGGGGAAAACATTGAAGCACTTTTCCTTGTGCTACCTAGCTCTGTGTATTACATAAGTTCCTTTCAGCAGACATGGCACTTTTCCTGCTTACAGGTCTTCACAATGCTCAGAGTTCTCAGCTTTTCTCTCCCACGGATGTGCTGTAGTCAGCTCTCTGCAAAGCACGTTTTCTCACAGTTACCTGTGTTGATGTGCTTTTCAATGCTTTCAGACCTTTCAGTCTGAAAGTTAGATAATTAGTCTGTCTAAAATTTTAGATAAACACTAAAGTGGTGCATTAAGGTGTGACTTTTCAGAGCATTAGTATCATGCTGGAGCAGTGCTGACAGCTGAGTTCTGGGCTTAGGTATTTAGAAAAGCAGAGAGAGAATGAAATGTAGAGAAGTCGCAAAGGCTTATTCCCAAAGCAGCTTTTCCAGGTTTCCAGAAAGCCAGAAATCTGAATTTGCTTCTGCAGCTGACGGATGAATATCAATGGCTCTGAGCTGAGGTACCAATCCCTCTACAGGAAAGGAGAAGATGAGTCTCTGTGGTTTTGAAAAGGCAAAATCAATATATTGGGCACCTCTTTATAACAAAGAGGTCTCTGCCCTGTGCCACAAGGTTTTGTCGTGACCTGGAAGTTGATCACCAGCTGATTAATCAGCTGGCATCATTTCAAATTCATTTCTTTGGTAAGGTAAAGAATCCATCACTTTCCCTGGTTGGCCTTCATAAGGTTGGGGATTGCCCAGCTCTCTAATTTGTCTGTGTCTCTCTACAGTGCCTCTCTGCCTTTGAGGGAGTCAACAGCTCCGAGTTAGTATAATTGGCAAACTTACTTAGTATAGCTTTGAGTTCTGCATCCAAGTCATTTATGAAGATGTTGAAGACAACTGGACTGAGGATGGAGCTCTGTGGAACTCCACTAGTGACCAATTGCCAGTCTGATGTTCCTCCATTCACTGTAACTCTTCATGCCCAAGCTGTGAGGCAGCTGCTTGTCCATCACATGATGTGTATATCCAGCTGTGTGCTGGACACTTTGTCCAGAAGGATACTGTGAGAGAGAGTATCAAAAACTTTACTGAAGTCCAGAAAGATTACATCAACTGGCTTCTCTTGATCAGCTAGGTGGGTTATATTGTCGTAAAAGAAAATCAGGTTTGATAAGCAGGACTTTCTCCCCACGAAGCCATGGTGGCTGTGACCAACGGCTGTGTTGTCCTTCAGGTGTTTGTCAATGCCTCCCAGAATTATCTTTTCTGTAACTTTACCAGGCACTGAAGTGACACTGACAGGCCTGTAGTTTCTGGGGTCCTGCTTCTTGCCCTTCTTGAAAACTGGGACAACATTCACCAGCTTCCAGTAAGCTGGGACCATTCAAGGTTCCCAAGACTGTTCAAAAATCATTGAGAGAGGCCTTGTGATGACTCAGTCAGCTCTTTGAGTATTATTAAATGAATCCTATGAGGCCTCAGAGACTTCCAGGGATTCATCTGGAGCAGCAGATTTTGCACAAGTTCAGAGTTGACTGGGATCATAAAAGTGGTGCTTAAAAGATGTTGAAATATAACATTCTTAGCAAGCTACTGGTCCCTACTGTCCCTGGTCTCTATTGAATGCCTTTTCCAGAAATTTCCTGATCTGGAGAGCTGCAGTAACCTGTGTCTGTTTTTCCTCTGCTGTTTGGTACAGCAACATGTTTTTCCAATCTTTGGCTTGCCTAGCAAGAGAAGTTTAGGAAAGTTTCCTCAAGAAAACCTTAGAGTTGGTTTTATTATGAAGTTATTTAATCATTCAAGGTTATAAAAGCTTTCAACACTCAGATGACAGTGTATCTTGTTTCTCTATAATCTGTATCAAGAGCTTTGTGGAAGAACTTATGCATAATGTATGAAGCATTTTTCTAGATTGTTTTGGTAAGACTGAGCTATATTTTGGATACAAGTCAATGTAAAACATTGAAAGAACAGTATAGTTTTCTCAAAATTATGGCATTTACAGCACATAGGAAGGATTTTTCTGAGAATTTAGGGAAAAAACAAGGATGTGACAGACTATGTTTTCAGTGCTGTTCTGACTAGCACAGTGGTTTACATTCTTCTTAGTTCTCAGTGGTTAGAAGCCACTGAGATCTTGAGCTAGTTGGGGACAAGACAACCACTCTTCCTACCAGTATTTTTCTCATTGCTCTGCAACAAGAAGCTTCATCTTTCATCCATCACCATCTGTTGAATTATATTGAGAATAATGCCTTTCTTCTGGGAATGAATCTCTATAATTCTCAAAGAATGGCAACTTCCCATGGCAAGGGAAAAGATGGTTTTGCTTGGGTGCTGACTCTCCATCTGGATGCCCATCCATTATTCCCTGCCTTCTCCCAGCAGTGCCTGGTTCCCACCTCCCTGTAGCTACCAGCATGCTGCTACTGGGTGAAGTTGGGGCTTTTACCTATGGGGACACAACAGAGAGCTGCCTTTTCCTTACTGTACTCTGAGGTACATCCTGCTTACCTAAATTTAAAGGCTATTGGGCCTTTTTAAAGTAGTTATCAGGCAACAGAATTTGGCAAGAATTTTGACAGTGGAAAGATAACAGTCTCACTACAAGAGTGCAGCCCTGAGAGCGATGAAGAGTCAGGCAGGTGCTGTGCAACCCACTGCCTGCCCTTGAAGCACGGCTCCTGTCCCTGCTTGTCCATCCTTCATGGTGACTGCTCTGTGGCCCAGGAGAAGTTGTTAGAGAGGGGTTCAAGAGCTGCGAGAAGTGGCTGTGAGACCTAGATCCATGTGTTCCTCCCAAAGCTGGGTACAGTTTGACTCTGTAACTCCTTCAAGCAATTATGAAAATTATGGTTTGGGTCATTTCCTCCTTAACAGCCCATTTCTGAGAATGTTGGTGGGCAGCTCAGAGGGTTTATTTTCTCAAGAGAGATGCCAAGCCACAAGCATGAAAAACGTTAAAAATCAGAGAAGCCTCTGAGAGGACAATAATAGTACAAGTTTTTTTCAGTCTGTCATCCAAAATGCTAATGTGGCCGTTTGCCTTGCCAGCTCTTCCAGTAACATCGAGTAAGGTGACTTTTGGTTCTAACTCTTTTTCACCCCGAGCCTGCTGGCATTTCCAGCTAATTAACCTATGCTGTATCCTTACCTGCCCTTCCCCAGAACCCCCTCTGTTCACCCAGATCCTACAGTCTGTCTGTCTGCTGCTTCTTTTTATCACAACCCTTCCTCCTTCAGCTCCTGATGCAATACAGCCATGCAGCACCGCACAGAGGAAAGTCTCTGCAAGCCCTAGTGTGTATATTCTACCTTTTTTTGTGTTGCATACACATGCTTTTCTTTTCTCTCTTACTTTCAGAGGTGTCACCATATTCCAACATTGAAACCATTCCCTATTCCCCATCACAGATAACTCCATAAGTGTATTTCCAGTGGCATCTTTTATTTTTCATAAAGCTCCAACAGGAAGTTAAGGCTTCCCAGTTTCAGAGATACAGCTGTTCCTTGCTAATGTATCCCAAAATAATCAGGATGCTGTTGATGTGCTCAAAAATGAGTATGTGTTTGCTGTCTTCAAGTAATTGTTCATACTTTTCAGTCTACTAAATTTGTTTTCTTCACACTTTGCCTTGCTGATTTGTTGTTAAGTGGGAAATAGATGCTTGTGTTCCCAAAAGCAGATGCTTCAAATTCGGGTTTAGAAAGTCCAATTTCAGTTCCTGTTTTTGAAAATAGGACTTTAAAAGATACTTCAGAGCAGCAGTAGCTATGTTGATCTCCAAACAAGACCACACGTCTTGGTGTAGCAATCTGCAAAAGCAGAGATCAATGTCTGAGCTTGTGTCTTTAATCAGGTGTCACTTCTTGTCCTGTTAAAAAAGATAAAGACTTGCTAGAGGGGAGAATTCCTCAAGAGCTCCATCATTTTATGTGTGGGCTACATAAAATACATCCCCTTGTCACATTAGTCCCTGCAGTACAGCCCAGTGACTGGCATCATGGCTGTGGCAGGCAGCAAACCTCCAGGTTTCATTCAGCATGAGTTAATAGTTCACATGAGGGTGCTGCTAATGGCCTGCCACTTTCCACTATGGAAAATTAAGCACAAAAGGTTGAAGGAGAGTGACATGAGTTTCAAGATATGCCATAATGCATTTGTGTACAGACTGTAAGGCTCACTGTTTCTCTTCATGGGGAGCCCTACTGGCTCTTTATACTTATCCTCTTTTTATGTTATCTAAATGGAGCAGATCATCTAAAAATCTCCTGCTTGCATGAGATAAAGCTTATGGCAAAATGGGTGGTTCAGAAAGTTAGAGAAACTCAATGCTGCCCAGACAGAGAGGTGGTAATGCTTACTTTATGGGAACATTAATAGGAGTCATCCACTGAAATTCTCTGGACTTTGATTGAGGTATACATTGGAGTGGAGATGCCAACTCTAAACACCACAGTGGATGAGTGGGGGAGGGCATACAGATTGAACTAGGAAAAATTAGTTTTCCATTGGTTGGATAATCCTTTCAGAATCTGTTTTTTGAGCATCAATGCGAGATCCTGTCTCCTTATTAATGTCTGTGTAGTGCCTGTGTTTGAGCAGAGTAAGTATCAGTGGACAAGTAGCCCTGGCAAATGTGAAGGCTGTTTCCATAACTGGTCAGTGATCAGTAGCTGTGAAGCTGAACCATTTAAGCCTGTGCTAATATGCAGCATTTGGGATTTATTCTAGAAAATTTATGCTGGAACTTGAGAAACACAGGAATGGCAATATGCACTCAGACAGTCAGAGGAATTGCAATATTCACAGTCCATTAAGTCCAATAAAAAAAATCCACTATCACCAAACTGGAAAAACAAAGCTCTGCAATGTACATCTGTTATTTTTCAATATGATAAGCGTAGCTTGTATTCAGTAGGACTTCAAAATTGCAACCTACTCTGATAAAGTATAGATGAATCTCTTCAAAACACAGTATATTTGCCTTACTATTTTCAAAACTTGGTGGGAAACAGCCAGTAATTCTCTGCCTTATATTTTCTGGTTTTTTTACAGACAGCTGGGTTAGATCCAGATCACTGGCTTAGGCTGACACAGAGAAAATGCTGATGTTGTAGCATCTAGTTTGTATTAGAGGAAAATATGGATTTATTTATTCAAATTTTTACGCTGTAGAGGTTGAGGCATGGGTGCTAACTAACTTACTCTATGCTGTTAACTGAATAGAACACTTTTGTGCCATACAGCGTGGAGGAAAGGGGAGTGTTTAGTCACCTCTACAGACATCTGAGGTTGACTTTTATATTCATAATGGCTCTATAAACTTTGAACTGTTGGGAAAATCAAAATACATGTTTGCTGTGGTTTTTTTTACTTACTGTAGGGGGTTGAGCCTGGCTGGATGCCAGGTACCCAATAAAGCTACTCTCACTCTCCCTCTGCAACTGGATAAAGGAGAGGAAAAAAAAAATAAAAAAAACCAGGTCAGGATTCGTGAGTTAAGAACTGGGAGAGGTCACTTACTGAATACTTTAATGGGCAAAAGACTTAAAGTGGGAATAGTACTTAAATTTATTACTAACAGAATAAGAGCCAAAGAGTGAGAAATAAAACAATCTTAAAAACACCTTCCCTCCACCTCTCCTTTCTTCCATGTTTTCCCTCCTCTGCCCCAGCGGTGTGGGGGGACAGGGAATGAGAGTTAATGTCAGTTGTTGTTTCTGCTGCTGCTCAGAGAGAGGAATCCTTTCCCTGCTCTTGTGGGGTCCCTCCCATGGGAGACAGTCCTTGAGGAACACCTTGGTGTGAGTCCATCCCTCGGATAGCAGTTCTTCCCAAACTGCTGTCCTGTGGGTCACTCCTTCATGGGGTGCAGTCCTTCACAGATGAGCTGTACCAGTGTGGGTCCCCCACAGGGGTCACAAGTCCTACCTGGAAAAAGCTGCTCCAGTGTGGGCTTCCTTCTCCACGGGCTGCAGGTCTCTGGCAGGACCTGCTGCATCTTGGGCCTCCCACAGGGTCACAGCCTCCTTCCTGCATCCACCTGCTCCAGCATGGGCTCCTCCATGGGCTGCAGGGGGGTCTCTGCACCCTGATGATCCTCCATGGGCTAGAGGGGGACAGCCTGCTTCAGCATGGACTGCACCACAGGCTGCAGGAGCCTCAGCTCTGGCGTCTGGAGCACCTCCTGCCCCTCCTTCTGCACTGGCCTTGGTGTCTGCATTGTTGTTCCCACTTTCTCACTCTGCTCTTCCCTGGCTGGAATTCTTTCTGTGCAATACATTCTGTTCTAAAATATATTATCACAGAGGCATTACTATTACTCCTGATTGGACTTGGCCTTGGCCAGCTGCAGGAAATCCATCCTGGAGCTGGCTGGCATTGGGTCCTTGGGGCAGGGGAAGCTTCTAGCAGCTTCTAACAGAAGCCAGCCCTGTAACCCCCTCCCCCCACCCCCCCAACCAAAACCCAGCCACAGAAACCCATTACAATTACATACTTACACATTTTTTTTCCTCCCTGGAGTACAATGGATGAGAATATTTTTGCCCATATGCCTCTCGGCTGAAAACAGGCATTTTGAAAGCAAATTAGATATGTGAACGGGAACTAATGTTGTTTTGTTGTTCTCAGCCTGTGTACAGTGTGGTTTCTGTCTGGTGGGCTGGTGAAAGGAATGCAAGGATGAGTTGCTTGTCACCACATAATCTGTCAATATATAATTTGTCAACGTATAATCTAAGGTAGCCTCTGGAGAAATAAGTGCATGCTTTGTGGTTGCATTCATGATGAATTCAATGAAATGCAGATACCTTGTAAACAGCCAGGATAATCTAGCCATAAGACTAAGCTAACGTGAAAGCTGTCTCTAATTTCAGGATGAAGTTCTCGTGTGCTGCTAGGGCTCTATGTCAAAAACATACCACAATGCTGCTGTAGGAAATAAAACACTCCAAAGCTCCAACTATTGATATTCAGTTGCTTTGCCAATTCTCTTATGTTACATCACAGGTTGCAACACCTCTAAGTTCCAAGCCACTTTTCCCCACCTGTCCCTGTCTGCTGTCTGTAATTTAGGTGCTCTTCATGAGCTGCTCTATGAAGTTTATGTAATTAAAATAACCTTTACGGAGGAATAGAGAGGGAAGTCGGATAATTCAGTTTTGCTTGGAACCTTGACTTGACTTTGCCTAGTGCAGTGGTTTAAGTGTCTGTTCCCAACACAGTGGAACTTGTAACAATAAACAAAATCAAATAAGTAGTTGAGTATGACACTAATGCTCCAGAAAATATATAAGATACTAAAGAACACTTAATAGTAATAGGGAGAAAAATAACCTGAGTTTCTCACTCATGCTCTTTGATTCCACGTTTCCATGTGTGAAAAGCCAGGAGTTTATATGCTGTTAGCCAACAAGCATGGCCACCCTAAATACTGCCTATCACACCTTTAATATAAGGGTGAAGAAATCCATGTTGGGATTCTTGTCCTGCTCTTCATAAGCCCCAAGCCAGAGGACAAAAATGTGTTGTAATCCTGGAAGAGTCAGTCTGTGAACACTATAGCTCTTCAAAGAAAGTAAGTTTCCAGTGGTGCCCAGCATGCTTTTTTCTCACAGTTTTATTTTTATGAGCTCTAAACATAGTTCCCAAATGATAAAACTGTAAAATTTTTAAGTCTATGATATAACAACGTGAGCTGATCAAAACTGGCAAGAATATAGTCCCTCCTCTCTTGCTGTATGTTCCTGGCACCTTCTTTGCACCAAGCTGAGTGTTCTTCTGACTAAGCAATGAGCCAAATTGGTAAAAATAGACTCCCAAACTGCTGACCAAACATTTACACCTCCTTTCTTGAATCAGGTCTACTACTCATGTAGTATATGC
>NW_020955784.1:294298-296353 GCF_003031625.1 Empidonax traillii
TTTTTAGCAGAAGTCTGTAAGTAGAGATGTTTAGGCTGAAGTGTGGCTTAGGATGGCCAAAAATGACCTGAAGCCCTCTGACTGGTGGTCTAGCCTGAACTCAGCTGCAAGAACACTACCAAAGTGTGAGAGAATTGTCTTGCTGGGGAATTTCAAGGCTACACCCTCTCTTTTGCTGATCATAAGGGCACTGGGTTCAGTTTCCAACACAGTGGTATAAGCCTAACATAACTCACTAAGTGGTTTAATCTTAAACTGAAAGTGTAGTCTTAGAGTCTAAAAACATGCAACTGATGAAAACTATATTAAATTGGTACTTGTTCTGTGGAATTGGGAACTGAAGTGGTTCAGAGAGCAGATACAGCTCCTAATGATGGCTGGATTGGATTCCACTTGAATTGGCTGTCTTTATGGAGCACTTCAGTTTGCCAGAAATTAACTGGGAGCATCCCACAGCTGGTACAACGTGGGCCAGAAGATTCTTAAAACACCTGTATGGCAATTTTATGAAACAGGTTCTAAGGGAGCCGACTTGGAAAAAAGCAATTCTCAGCTGTCAAATTCAGTGCCCAATGTTAGGTGAGAAGTTGCTTATAGCTGAGTGATATTATATGGCCATTCTCCAGGGAAGTTCAGGTCCTGTACATGAGCAAAAGCTCCAGTGACCCATTTTCTCTATGTAAGACTGATTTTTACATATTTTCTTTCTGTTCCTCTTATGGTCCATACAAGGCTCAATATTCTTGTCCTGGAATGATATATTATTGAGAACATATATATTATGTTCTGCTCCAATATCACATTAGAAGAGCATGAATTTGATCTATTAATATTTTAGTTCCTCTCTTGCAATAAGTAATTGGAATTGTGATTAAATACTGCAACTGGCCTTTAAATATTATACTAATATGGGAGCTAAGTGTAAGTATTCTAAGCTGTGCATCTAAGGCTAAATTACTAAAAGCATGTTCTGTGGCACTTGCTGTACTGATTGGTTCCAGAGGGACTTGCTGGTGCTAAGGGTTTCTAAAACTCACGGCCATGTTTACTCTCTGTAACTAAATAAGAGACCTAGAGGCCAAACTAGAAATGTGATGGGGTTTGATTTAGAAGCTTGCATCTTTTGGTTTTTAGTATAAATGACAGCGTAAGCCTGTGATCACGGGGAAGCAGAGGAAGAAAGGTAAAGCAATATTCTAGGTATTTCAGGTACTCAGCTTGCCTCAAACAGTTTGTTACAACCATGAGCCCTTTAATTAAGTGGAATTTACTCCAGCACAGAAGGCTTCTGTAAAAGCCTTTGGTACACACACGACCTACTTCAGGTCTTTGCAAAAGACAGAAATTTGACATAACTGGTAAAGTTCTGCCCTAGATGAAAATCCTTGATGAAAATTTCACTTACAACGTTCAGCCACTGGATGTCCTCATTTTCAAAGGTCTGCAAAGGTTGTTTAGCTGTAAAGCCACGTGTTGTTGACAGTTTGCAGAGCATTGCATAAAAATATTCTGTGTGCATTGGGTATTGCCAAACTTCAAGCTTACCACCCATAAAGCAATGGAATAATTTTCACTTATCAAGGTAATTAAACTCCTACTGGATACAGAACACATATTTAACCTGCTCCTTTCTCAATTTCTCTCTCTCTTTTTTTACAGCTTAAGTGCAATTTATGTAACAGCTTGCTTTGCAGAACTCTTGCATTCCTAAACACTGAGAAGTTCACAGAATTTATTCCTTTGTCCAGTGCTACCTTCACTGGAGTTTATTGCAGTTTTTACTGTGGCTTTGGACTGCAGCTTGTTTTTTCAAAATTCTTATGAATTCTCAAGGGTGCATACCTCTGCTTGCAAGAGTCCTGATTTTCTAATCCCATAAAGACTTTGCCAGCATTAGGTAATCACAGCGTGCCTGCACCTACACCTGCCCAGAGAGCTTCACTTTGCTGCTTCTCAGAATCATAGAATCGTTTGGGTTGGAAGGGACCTTAAAGATCAGCTTGTTCCAACCCACTGCCATGGAGAGGGACAGCTTCCACTGGACCAGGTTGCTCA